>NW_016909723.1:189976-221721 GCF_001483705.2 Eufriesea mexicana
CTTCTTTCCTTTCCTCCCCCATCCTCACCTATTCTCCCCCACCCACATTCTCTTGCTCTCTTTCTTTCTTTCTTGCTCAATCGTTTACTCTATCTTATTTCTTTATTTTGTATTCGCTTGTTTTCCACCTATTTACCTGTATAGGTTCGAGTGTTTGGACTTAGTTTAGTCATAAGAAGGAACTCACCATTGGCGGTATCCTCGCCACCGTGGAGGTTGATGTTATCTCGATAACTTTAAGACGTTGGACGTTCTACGTTGCGCGATGAAAGAGAAGGTAAACGCGGAATGACAGTAAAAAAAAAAAAAAGGATAAAGATAGCAAAAAAAATGAGTAACGAAGAGAGGGTAAGAGAGAAAGGGTTGTATAGAGTAGTAAAAGACAGAAAGATAAACGAATAGGTAGGAAGGGGTTAGGAACGGAATCAAAGAAGGGATGAGCTATCACTGTCGTAGTAGAGGGGTGTGAGATCACGGTACCCACCCTTCCCGAACGCAAATAATTCGTAAGTGGTCACTTGTGAAACAATAAGAGGTAACCCTATCTAACGATCAACGTCGTATAATAGAATCTAAAACACCTGACAATTCACTGATAGAATACTTATAAAATTAAAGATTACGCGTCTGAAATTTCCGATATTTCGCGCGAAATCCTCGCGGACGACGTAGCCATGGATACTGCAGGATCGGGTAAAAGAGGCGACTGCCCCGTTACCCACTACCCCTTCTTCTACGAATGCGCGCCCCTCGACCGAAAATGTCAATATCCTCTCTCGCTGCGCCCGCGATGCGCTCCATGTTACTCTGAACAGCCCTGTATGCGTTTTCCTATTCCCCTTCCCTTTCCTTCTCACAACCCCGACGACTCCGCCCCCTCGGCCCCCTTCACCTGTTCCTTCATTCTCCCGATTTTTTTCTCTCTTGTCACCTCTATCCCTTCCCAACAAAATCTTCCTCTTTTTATATCTCTCTAAATTTGCTTGTTTTTCACTCTTCTTTTCTTAGTTAGTCTGTTTGTCAATTACGTTTCTCCCCACTTTGTCCTATTAGCAAGTAAGCAGGGATGTCACAGAAGGATCAACATTTTTTTTACAAAAATTTAGAATTTACATCTTACTTCCTTTTTCTTTCACTCTATTATCCTATACACTTTTCTGTTAAAAATCCTTACTCTCATCACTTTTATTTGTTTTTACATTTGATTGATTTTATTGGATCAACTACTCAATTATTTGGTAAACTCACCGTGAAACAAATGCAGGGTGATCGCTGTCACCGTCGTTGTCGTCGTCGCCGTCGTCGTCGTCGCCGTCGTCGTCGTCGTCGTCGTCGTCGTCGTCGTCGCCGTCGTCGTCGTCGTCGTCGCCGTCGTCGTCGTCGCCGTCGTCGTCGTCGTCGCCGTCGTCGCCGTCGTAGTCGCTGTCGTGCCGATATACCAAGGTGTAACCATAGTGATTAGCGATCGATAACAGGCATGCGCATTGTCAAATTTACTCGTAAAACGAAAGAACCATCCTCGTTTCATTCTCTCGTATCAAATGATTCATTACTAATAAAGATTAACGAAACTACATTTCTGATGATTTTTGCGCTATATACACATACATACGCATTACTCACAGATAGGCATTACAGATATTTACCAATTAATTAAACATATTTGATAACATTAATTCAAATATATAAGAGATAAACATTTAAACATTTGATTCAACGATAATGTATGCCTATGATACACATATACACAACTATAAAATCATATGCTTAGTTTTTAAACTTACAAAAAATATAATGAAAACATAAAATATAATGCCATAAGCATATTTAAGAATAGAATAAAATATTAATATTATACGTCGTCGGTTATCGTTATACTGTACTTACCAAATAATTTTTTTCTTGTTTTAATAAACTTGAGTTCACAAACTTTGCTTGTTTCAACGTAACGCATTATACGTGACATCTGTAACAACAAAACTCTTTATTAGTAAATATGTTATTTTATACTAAATCGTGCAGTAAAAATAAACTTAAAATGCGGTATAAATTAATTATAGAAAGAAAGATTTGAACTCATTTTTTTCCAATTTATTGTTTTCGATAACCTGAAACATTTAAAATAGTTCTTGTCAGAAGGAAGTTATAATGATTTCATAACGCGGTACAATTCAATTTTATATATCAGACAATAGAAATAAAAATATTTAAACGACACATTAGAGCAAGTCTATTCTTCCTTACTTGTAGTCACTTTATCTCGCACATTAAATATTACTAATGTTTTACACATATACTTACATACATATATTAAAGTATCAGAAAAAAGAAGATATGCAACATTAGCATTCAATTCATGTTGGATATATCGAGAAATTAATGTCTGACGATTTTCTTGTGAAAAAATGCATAAAATACATTTGTTAAATTATCAATTTCAATAACATCATGTATGAGCTTATGTTGACAAATTTTAAAAGAGATTTTTAATAGTGCTACGAGACAAATTAACAGAATCGTTTGAACGTAACCTATTTTTTAAATTTCACATTGTTCAGTGTTCAATTGAAATCAGTTTAGAACAATGTTAAAGAGAATAACATTAAATTTTAAATCAAATATTGAAAGCATTCATTCACGTTTTTTTAGTAATCTGTCATTAAAATGTAAAGAGAATATTGAGGACAAAATGCAAGCTTGGCAAATTCATTCATATGGTGGTTTAGAAGAGTTAAAACTTTCAACTATCAGAATTCCAGTAATCGCTAGACCAACAGATATTCTTGTGAAAGTTGAAGCATCTAGCGTAAATCCTATAGATATTGCTATGACAAGTATACAATATATTATGCTAATTATATATTCTTTGCAACTTAAATATTAAACATTTAACACCATTATTGAATTTTTTTGTATTAGGAGGATATGGTGCTGTAATTCTAAATTTAAAGAGAAAAGCAAGAAATATTACTAGTGGACAATATGATGAATTAGAATTACCATTAACTTTAGGAAGAGATTTTTCAGGTATAATAGTTTCGAAAGGACACAGTGTTGGAGAAAAATTAAATTTGGGTGATAAAGTGTGGGGTGTGGTCCCTGTGGAACAACAAGGTTGTCATGCTGGTTATGTAGTTGTTGATAATACGTTGGCAAGTAATAGATTAATTAGTAAATATTAGAATAGATAACAATAAAACATGTAAAATATAAATCAAAATGATATTCATTCATTTTTAGGTCAGTCCAAGACCTACAAATTTATCATATATAGAGTCTGCAAGCATATTATATGCAGGTCTCACAGCATGGTCTGCACTGTGGATTACAGGTGCATTATGCTATAAAACCTCATTATCCATGAGAAGAAGTAACAGAGTTCTTGTATTAGGTGGTTCAGGAGGTGTAGGAACATTGGCGATACAACTTTTAAAAGCTTGGAACATGCATGTATGCCATTTATGCTTATGATAAGACTTATTACTCCTATTCAATATAAAACAAAATCAAACTGATCTAGGTTATTACTACGTGCAGTAGTGATGCTGTAAATTTAATACAAAAACTAGGAGCTGATGTTGTAATTGATTATAAATTAGATGATGTTGATTCAAAAATTATAGCAGAGGGACCGTATGTAATTCACTTATTAACTTTCTTTGTATACAAAATCTACCTATGATATAAATTTTATTGATTTCCAATTTAGTTATAATATAATTTTGGATTGCGCTAATCAGGGACCAGATCAAATACGATTAAAAGGTTACCCTCACTGTACTTATATCACTTTGAATTCTCCATTACTAAGAAATACTGATCAACATGGATTGATTGTGGGTACAGTAAAAAATGTAGGAGAACTGGTGAAACATAACATGTCAATCATTGAAAATAAAAGTACAGTGAAGTGGGGATTTTTTACACCTTCCAAAACAGGAATCAAAACACTTAAAGAATTTGTTGAAAGTGGAAAGGTAGTATCTATGTTTCTATGTAGTTTCAATTCTTTTTAAAAAAAAGCTTGTATATTATTTCTTTTCCATTCTCAGGTGGTTCCTGTGGTTAAAAAAGTATATCAATTTCAAGATTTACCACTAGCATATGATAGAGTAACTCAAGGTCATTTACGAGGTAAATTAGTTATTGATATGAAATAGTATTATTAGTAAGGATTTACACAATCTCAATAGTCATTATTCAATATGTAATTTGTATGTAATTTATTTTCAAATAAATATTCATTTTACATTATAATTCATGTATTCTCTTTATTGATTCATTTATGCAAATATTATTTTTAAATCCAACTTTGTTCTGAATTTCATGCCAAGATTCACTAGCTATTTCCATTGCTTTTTCTCTACCATCTTCCAAAATTTTTTGCAAATAAATTGGTTCCTTAATTAATCTTAAATATTCTTCACGTATTGGAGTTAACTTTTCTACAATTAAATCTGCCAGCACCAATTTATATCTGTAATATATAAATAATATAATGGAAAAAAAAAGAAAAATAATTTAATAGCTTATCTATAATGACTAAGGAAAAAAGGAATTCATTTTTTAATGTACATACTTGCCAGTATCAAGTCCTTCTGCTTCAGAACATATTTGATTTGTTGATTTTCCAGTAAGTAATGAATGTAATGCAACCAAATTTGAAACACCAGGTCGAGTTTTTGGTTCATAAGATACCTTTGACGTACAATCAGTAACTGCTACTTTTATTTTCTTTACTAATACATCAGGTTGGTCTAATATACCCAATCTGCTTCTTGGATCTTGACTAGACTTTGACATTTTCTTTGAAGGATCACGAAGTGACTTTATTCGTTCGCCTGCATTTTCTGCAACATGTGCTTTATTTGAAACAGATACATAAACAATATAACACATGCAGACATGCAGGTGCCTATTATATACTCTTATTTTAAAGTAAGCAAAAAACAAAAAAATTACCAGTAACTAAAGCATGAGGCACAGGAAAAGTATCTCCATATATTTTGTTGAATTTAATGGCTAATTCTTGTGCTAATTGAATATGTTGAATTTGATCTTGTCCTACAGGAACATGTGTTGCTCTGTAATATACATGAAATATTCTCTTTATGAAATTAATTTCAATTATTTCATACAATCCATTAATGTTCTAAAAAAGTTATAATGCATCATTAAGAAACATGAATTTTGCTACTTTTGTATATAAAATACTTACTTATATAGCAATATATCAGCAGCTTGTAGAACAGGATAAATATATAAACTTAGGGGAACAACCTTTAGTGTTTGTCTTTTTTCTTTGAATTGAGGCAAACGGGCTAATCTTGCTAAAGTTGTTATGGAACTCAAAACCCAGCATAGTTGTGTATGCATAGGTACAGTAGATTGTTGAAATAATATGCTCTTCTGTGGATCAATACCACAAGCTACCAATGTTGCCGTCATTTTAAATATATTATCATTCATCTCTTTAGAATCCTATGATTAACATTTACTTTCCTTTTCTTTTCTTTTGTATGTTTTTATTTGTAATTATACCAAATTTTGTTATACTTTCACTATTAGATGTAAAATACAAATTCAATAAAATCTTACATGTGATAAGGTAATAGAATGCATATCCACAATACTCCAAATAACATTTTCTTTACTATCCTGAAGTTGTATCCATTTTTGTATAGCACCAAGATAATTTCCCAAATGCAAATTTCCAGTTGGCTGAATTCCCGAAAATATTCTCTTTGAATAATTACATATAAAAACCTATAATTATTTTCATAACATGTACAAAATATATAATAGAAAATCTTGGCTATAATGGAAATTAACCTTCTGATTATATTCTTTCATAGTTGCATATGTAGAACTAGTGTTTTGGAGTATATTAATATTCTTTAATCTTCTAAACATTTTTGATAAATTATAATATCTAATTGGATTGTTATATACGCACTGTTAGACTGTTATTGTTGAATTGTTGGGTTATTGGATAAATCGAAATTAGTACAATATACATGTAACACCAAATTAAGTATATTGCATATATGCTTTTACTTATATACATATATCTGGTCTCTATATGCATATAAGTAGAAAATAGTTGAATTTATGCTTACAGTTTGCGGGAATTTTAAAAAAGATATATATGAAATGAATCGAACCGTTAATCTAATTATTATTCTATTATTTCACAATTATATAAATTTATCATAATTTTATTCTAATAAATGTATTACATTCTCATTTTACATAGTTCATATATATATATGGAATAATTATAACGATGGTACGAGATACAAAATATTATATAAGTCTATACTGTATTTGCCTGTACATATATATGATTGGAGATCGTAACAATCAGATTTCCTGAGTATTTTGTATTTAGTTTTCAAAATATATTTTTCTCGGTATACATTTTACTCTGTTTTCAAATAATAAGATTATCACTAGTGTAAACGAGAATAATAAATATTTATCAAAATTGATTTTAAAGTTATTTTGTTCTTTATTAATATATAATCTTACAATTAGATCGAATATTATTATGATCAAGTGTACCTTATGTATATCTATGATACAGCTATTGAACTTACTCTTCCATTTAGTAAACCTAGTAAACTTTTGCGATGTGATTTTCTCCTGGAAATTATTTTTGTTTAATTCTTTTACCGCTAGATGGTGTACCTTGCCTAAAACTTTCCGAACTTCTACATGCCCTTCAAAAAAGAATTTGCATCCTAGATGTTGTACAGCTGATATTGTAGTGTTGTATACAGCAGTACCTTTTTTTTACGTCTGTTAGTTATAAAAAATTGATCATAAAAGAATATTAAAAATACTTAAAGGTTTATGTTGTATTTATTAATAATAGTGTTTTGTCATTGTGTTAACATGATGATACATTTAAGGAAAATGTATTTTAAGTAAATTATTCAGTACCATTGTATGGATGATAAACGTATCGACAAGTTACAAAGAAATACAAAGCCTGTGAACAAATTGTTTTGGTGTTTCTTTATTTGTTGAACTATAATTAGCAGTTATGGTATATTTATCGGGTACCTGGGGTATGGGAGAAACAAAATCGCAGTGCCACAGTACAAATAGTTCCTGTTTTCTGCAGGAAAATGATGAAGAAGTTGCGTTATTGCCACTTAAGAATCAGGTAGGGTGATGATTGGTCTTGTTGAGTTGTACTTCTGTGTTTAAGTAAAATAATGCATAAATTATTCGCATTACCATTTATATTTTACTGTTTTACTGTTTCATTTTATGGTTATAATATGTAATATTGGTCTTCAGTGTAAAAAATTGTTTTTGCTTGTTTTTAACGTTAATCATATTAATCTGCCCAGTCAGTATATATATACACATCTGTAACTCTAACATATAATGAAATATTGTTTTTTGTTTTTATTTTAAATGATAATTTATTCTATGACATATATGTTTATTGTCATATGTTATATGTGTATATATATATATATATATATATATATATATATATACATATATACTTTTTACATAGAAGAAAGTGGGGAATATAATCCGATATTTAAAAGAATTTGTAATGAAAATATTACAAACTAGAAAAAAAAGGCTAAGAAATAATTGTTTAAAGAAATTTAATGAGTCACAGATTTTTAAAATATCTATATAGCAAGAACAAATAAAATAAAAATTGGTAAATTATGTTATATATTTTATATAAATGTGTGATACTTTTCGTGTATTCTTATGAATTTTTATACGTGCATTCTAATCAAATCAACACTTTTGTACAATTTCTATAGGTTGGTGGACATACGAGATTACTATTACTTAATCAGAATACTATTTGTAAACCATTAAACTGCAGGGAACTTAATTTTTATCAAAACATTCCACAAGACATTCAAATTTTCGTCCCAAAATTTAAAGGTAAAATAGTTTTATTATATTTTTCCTTGCTTATATCTTGTAATTTTATTTCATAATTATAATATGGATATTTATTACATTTTATAAATTCATATCTAAATGTAAGAACTAAACATATGTGCATCTGTTTAAATATTCAGTAGAATTAACTAATTCACTTAAAATACCATATTTTAAGTGAATTAAACAATAAAATTCTTTTGATGAAAATTTAAGTAATCAATAAATTAAGTTAGTCATTTTCACATATTTTCATATCTATGTGATTATAACTAATAGTAGCACACCATAATATGAAATAATATTAAAAGTGTAATATTATTTCGAATATTTCAGGTGTACTGCAAGCTTCCAATAGTGGTGAGGTTACCTTAGATAAACGTTATAGCCCTAGTTTCAGAGAACAGGATAACAGGCAAGGACATAGTTTAAATAAAAGGAAAAGGGAAGATGTATTAAGGTTTGCACCTAAATGATTTTCAACTGTAAAGATTATGTGAAATCATTGAATATATAAAATACCTTAACTTCTCAAGGCTAAGAGAAGTAATAACAATAAACTTCAACTACTGTAATTTTTGTTTTAGAATGAAAGTTCATCGAGATAATACATTAGCAGAAGTACTAAAACCAGGAATGCATTTGGATAACGCATCAAACAGACAATGTATGTCTAACAAGAATTCTTTAAGTGTTCAAGAAAAAAGATAATAAGAACTATGGAATGTAATTGAAGTACCATTATATTCTTTTTTTCTTTTGTATAAAAATAGATTTTCTTTTATTGGAAAATATAACATCACAGTACACTCATCCATGTATATTGGATCTGAAAATGGGGACGAGGCAGCATGGTGATGATGCATCAGCTGAGAAACGTAACAAACAAATTGCAAAATGTGCTGCTAGTACATCAGCCTCGTTAGGTGTTAGACTATGTGGAATGCAGGTTTGCTATTATAGGAAACTGTATTATATGTAGTAGTATTTTTATATTAAATCTGTTTAATATTAACTAAAAATAAAACAACACCAATATATTATTTGGAATTTTATAGCAAGGAAAAATAATGTTTGTTACAGGTTTATCAAGCCGATACCAATCATTATGTAAAAAAAGATAAATATTGGGGCAGAGAATTGAATGAAGAAGGTTTTAAAGCAGCATTGTATCGGTTTTTCCATAATGGTTTTTGTTTACGAACGTTAGTTATCGAAAAAGTAGTATCGCGATTAGAACAATTACGGCGTGCAATTGAAAGGCAAAGCAACTATCGATTTTATTCGTGGTAAGTTTTCTTAAATATGTCAATGGAATATTTTTAGAAACTATGTCTCGCATTTAAATGCTTAAAATATTATAATTTTAGAATTATAAGAGAAAATTATTCACACCCGTTTGATAACATTATCTGCAACGTGCTTTCTTAAATTTGTTTCAGTTCATTATTAGTCGTTTATGAAGGTTATCAAGTGGATTTTTCGGGATTCGGTCTTTCCTCGCCTGCATTGCGAATGGACGAAGAATCTACAAATTCTAGTTTCATCAGTGACGATTCTCATACTTCCAATCGCAGTTATGACGGTGACATAAGTAGCAATTCCGCAGATTATAATCTGTCGATCGAAGAAGAAATCTGTCAAACAACTACATTGCACAGAGGATTTGGTGAAACATCTAAAGGGGCCAAACGTATCGCCAATTTTTATCCTTCAAGGTGTGTGATCACTTTTTTTTTTCGTTCATTAGTGAATAAACATTGTCGTTGACATTTTTCGATAAGACAATATTGGTTGTTCCGTTTCGATTCGTCGCAATTGTTTGGAATTCTAAACTTCAAACCAGTTATTAATTATTAATATGTATATTAAAAAAATTTCTCTAAAAAATTTGGACCTGATATATTTATAAACGTATTCCAATACGTATGATTTACGATTTTCTTGAAATTCATTTACAGTAAAAGACGATTCGATACAGAAGATCCTGAGTTAAATTCCTAAAGTTGTGATGCTATTTCAAATTTATTGCAAAGTAATCTTTAAATAAAAATAATTTTATTCGTGAGTTTATTCAATTGTCGAGTAATTTATTAATTCATTTATTCATATTTGCTGTTTTCACTTACTGCCTTAATGTATTACAACAGTAGGAATCTAATGAATAGTTCCTTTTTGTTTTAAATATTATGATTAGACAATTGATAATTACACACATAAATGTAAACATTTTGCTTTAATACGTTTAACCCTCCGATATACTGAATAGAAGTTGGAATATGCACTGTCTGGTGAAGTATGTAATTATAAGGTATTATGCGTATATTTTATTCGGCATATTTTTTAATATTTCGACCGAATCAAAACATGTACATGTAAGTACTTGCTACTTTTTTCTTCTTTTTTTTTTTTTTCTTTTCCTCTTTTTCTGCGTGTTTTCCTCCTCGAAATAAAAGCATTTATTGGAACTCTTATCGTTGCTCGACGTGATAAACAAATATATTAAAATATTAATTGTGTTTCGTGACATATTATAACTGTATTTATCGAATACAAATTAGTGTTACATTTGACGGTATAACATACTCCATCAGAAAATTGGAGGGTTAGCTGTTACGACGATTCCAATGTATTCGAGTTGTTTATTTCAATTATATTTTGTTAAAAACCGGTTTAGAGGAAATATCGTACTGTCAGCACGTTAGTGTGTTGATACTTTTAGAAATTGTATATCGTACATGACATTATAAATATTCTTAGAGTATAGGTATTATTTTTAACAGAGTGAATAATAAGTAATTAAGCTAAAAATTATATACCTAACATTTTTAAGTTTGTTAGGATATTAAAATAAACGAATAAAATAGATGTGTGGTTGCAATATCAAGTAAGAAGTACTATCAATACGTTTTCTTAATGATTCGATAAGGTATTACAAAATTTTAAAACAAACATAAAAGAGAATTTGCGCCGTGTTTACTTAAATTAAAAAATCGACAATTGAACAAGTAATTACATAAAGACTTTACAATAGGTGCAAATTCTAGTTACGCTTGCCTTCGAGTAATTTATTTTTATTTTTTGTCGTATCGTTACACTAAAAGCTGGCAGTGCGATATTTTCGTAATTTAAGCATGTATATTTTTGTGTACCATCACTTTTTAGAAAACTGCTCTTTATTACGGCCGAACTATAATAAAGCGCGGCAATACCAGTCCCTAATCGAGCCCGATCAGTTTCTTAGGGGAGGATCAAAGCTGAAAGTGGTGGATTTCAAAATCCTTTCGTAGGTATATTGCTGCTCAAAAGTAGAGTACAACTCTACAAAAGTTATTAGGTGCAAATATTTATGCATTAAAATATTGAAGTTAAAAGAGCATATACATCGTATTACGCGTATGCACATATATTTGCACATATGCATACATATATACATACATATATATGTAAACACGCGCCCATTCTCCTACCCACACACACGTGTGCCCTTCCTTTACCCATACGCACGCGCGCGCGCGCGCGAATACATGCATATGTATATATATGTACGCATGTATACATATAATATGTATATGTGTGCAAGGAATGTTTCATAAAATATCGTGCATTGATAAGAAATAGGTTTTTAACATGTTCAGTATGATTTCCTGCAATTTAAATTCAATACATAGTTACGAAAATTTTTAGATACATTTTAAAAGTAATTACAGCACACCACAGTTTGGTATTTCATAACTTGTGCATGTACATGCTCACATTATCTTGTCGTTTGAATGTTAACTTTTGCATACAATTATAACGAAATATGATAAGATGTTTGGAGGAAGTTGCGTAGCTTTTACAAGTAGTTTCTAAATGCGAGTTATTTGCAAAGTCAAATATTATCCTATTTAGTTTTGTTCATCGATAATCCTACGATATGACAGTCGTTGATCAGAACATGTGAAGAATATCAAGAATGTGTGCGTGTGCGTGCGTGTGCGTACGTGTGATTTTCTTCTCTCTTCTTTTTTTTTTTCGTTTTTTATTTTTTTTAAATTCCATCTAGTCGATCTTTAATTTTTATTTTTCCTAATAGAGTCTCAGTGTATGGTAATGTTAAATTCCCAACTTCTATATATGTGTAGCACAGATAGATATACATGTATGCAACATCTGCGAGTGTGCGTGCTTGTATATGTATCTACTTGTATTTGTATCTATCTTTTTGATATTTCAATGAATATTTATAACTTAACTTTTAGCTTTACATTGCGCAATTAATTAAAGCAAATATACAAGACGATTAGTAAGTGGTGAATTTTGTTTCGCAGAAAATAAGTTTCTTTAAATTATATCTTGTATTAAATGTATTGAGATATGCACTAAGTAATTTTTATATTGCTGCACGAATTAAAAAGAACGAATCGTTAGTGTAAAAGGAGTCAGTACATGCATAGAGTAATAATAACAACAGTGCTAATTAATAAATTTTCTTGCACCGCATTAATATTATATTACTTTTTCGCGAAATGTATTTCATAAAGTAAAAACTGCAAATTGTATATTAATTTTAGTGATTTTACTAAGTTGCTTCCTCTTCTTTTTTCTTTTATAAGATGTAATAATATTTGGTAATAATGTTCACGATATTTAGGATATCTCGAAGTTTTGTTAGAACGATTATGAAATACGTAGTTTCGTAACAATATAATAGTAAAAATAACAGTATATAACGTGGCTTAGTAAAAATTATTGTCATCTACCACTAGCGATTACTACATTGAGTCAAACAATGTATGAAAAGTTTCAGTTCGTACTATAAGATAAAGAAAGAATTTTCTGAAAGCAATCACCATTTACTTTGCATCCTGTATATTTAGATATAAACATTCTTTTACTCGAAAATATATGACCCACAGGGCCTGCATGCCCGCTACGGTCTGGGCAGTAAAAGGGTTATTAATATATGGTAAGAGGTCATACATTGTATCATGTGAGATCTAATGACAGGGCTGTGTGAAAATTTCGCGATATAATAAGTTTTTACATCTCAATTTCTCTAATTCATTTTACATGCGTATATTTATGGTTTTTATGCGTTCTTCAATGAAAATTGGAATAGTATAAAAAGTAGAAGGAATGACGCAATGTGACATTTGTTATATTAATCTCGTAACCTAGGGTCAAGTAGTCAGTTATTTGGTTCTCTCTTTGTATAATAATTTCTTAGCAAAAGGATCGATGAAATATAGCTATCATCGCGAACTTTTTGCGCGGCCCATATTAAATCTTTTACGTGTTGATATCCAATATAATACCCAAAGAGAAGCAAATTAACCAAGCAATAATAATTAATAATGCATTCTATGCGATGACCAACTGACAATCTCAGCAGCGAGGAGACTGTTTTCGTCGCATCTACGGACAGCTTAATCGACAAGGTGCTCCAATCTCCCAGATACGAACAGTGGATGCTTTACGACACTTCAAACGATGAATTCTGTTTCAAACAAAATCCGGGAAATGAGATACAAGACGCTAGTTCCGACATTGAAATTAGATCAGATCCTGGATCAAGGAAACAAAGACATCGATTATTTCACGTTTACGAGAGGGAAGAGAGAATAGAAGACGAATGTACCGATATGACGAACAGGTATCTATAATTTCGTAATTACGATGAGATAAGAAAACTAATAAAATACATGGAACGTTTTGTTTCACAGGTACACGTCTTATCCTTATCGAACGAGAAAGATGAAACAAAAATGTCAAGAAGCACGAGTCGATGTAAGAATAATCGACTTTGCACACACAACTTTTGTTCATGGTTCTAGTATATCTTGTAACTCAGCTCATACTTCCATGGTGCATCAAGGTCCAGACTATGGTTTTCTAACCGGTCTTGATAGCTTAAGACGACTTCTTCTTGAAATTTTGACTGAAGGTTAATTCGTAAATACTTGACCAACATGGGCCTGTTTGTATTTATAGAATAACCAAATTGAGAAACAAAACAATTACGTGTATTTTGAGAGAAAACGTTGACGAAGAAACGTAGATGAAGAATCTTTGGTTCGCAGTAAAATTATTGGTGACAAATTTCTGATTCTTAAACATGATTAACTTCTTTGAGACCGATCTGTGCATACGTATTTCTGACGTATGATTTTATGTTCTGAAGTTCCATTATATGTACGAGCAAAGTATGCAAGCAGAATTTACAAGTGTATATGGCAGTGATGTATATGAGAACAAACTGACATTTACAAAGTATTATTTAATTTACAAATAAATTAGAAGATGGGGTAATGGGGATGGGGAATGGAGACCTAGAAGATTGAGTAAGTGAATGAGGGGAGCGAGCGAGCGAGCGAGAAAGAGAGAGAGAGAGAGAGAGAGAGAGAGAGAGAGAGAGGGGGGGGGGGTGACGGGAGTGGGGGAATGGGGGTGATTTGTACACTTTATGCGAGAATTGTCTGTTATACGATCACTGTATATATATATGATTCTTAATACAAAAACAGTTAGAAAAAAAAGCTATTTTTAAGGAAAGATGTACCTGTATGTTCTTCGTCCTTTCCAGTCTATCTCAGACAGATAACATACTTTTGTAAATCGTTAAATGATCTAATAGGTAGACACAACAAATCTATGACGAGAATTTTTTACAAGTTATATGGCAAAAAATAAATCATAGAAATGATATAACGGTACATTATGAAAAATATATTTAGCTATGCAGTGTCATAAAATTTGCATTATTCCAATAAACAATGCGAAAACTCATTTGATGTTAAATCATTTTCAATTTCAAGTTAAAAACATAAGTAAATGCGCGTACACGCGTTCATAAGTATCGATACACCTAATAAGCGAATTTAAAAAATTGTTAACATGTTTTTAAGAATATGTTTATTTATTATACTTTAAAGCATTTAACTCATCGCTTTTCTGTAACCTTAACAGACAGCAAATTCTAGGAATTGTTGCTGTCTATTTTGAATCGTCTTGTTTGAATGTAAAAATAAATTTCGATCATTTCATTAATATTTATGCACATAATGTATAATATACTAGATATACTATTATTGCAACCATTTAATTCTATTAATAAATTAGACTAGAAGGACAATAGAAGTACTTTAAACTTTAAGGAACAGTATCATGCATTGAAAGCATGAACTTCGGTTGAACGATAAATAATATACATTCGCTGGATCTACTTAACATGTATATTTAACGCCTTTTTTATATATATATATATATATATCCGAGTTTTCGACTTCGTTTCAAATTAGATAGCCTGTTAATCAAAGGAATCCAATTTGACGGATTAATCCGTTTTCTTCTTTCTTTCGGGCAATTATCTTTATTTATATATCATTGTGGTATAATTTATAACATATGTTATGGAAAAAGAAGTTACGAGACACAGAATACATAGTTCTCGATTAAAAATCATAAGAATTTAATAGGAATAAACAAAATATGTAACAAATTTTGTAAAGGAAAGATAGAGAGAAAGAAGGAAAACGTGGGACGCAGAAATAATAGGTATTGTATTTTATGAGAAACTGTGAATTTGCAATTGTAGATTTTTTGTCGATACATGTAAGATTTTTGACTTTTTCGAATCAACCGATTATAGCAGATTCAAGTGGTTCCTTCTTCTCCTTTTCCCCACCGCCGATGCGTATCGATCTTCTTAAAGGTAACGAAGTTGAGTTATTCCTAGGAGACCATTGCTTGGTGTTAAATCGTATCCAGTTATCGATGAAACGCGAAAGGAAAACGGTAACGCGCGACACACTTTACGTTTGTGATTACAAAATAAAGACATTTCATAGTGCATTTCTTTGCTAATACATACATGTAAATATTACGCGTAGGATCAATTGTTCTTATTAGGCATTTTCTAAATTTTGTTAATAAATACATGTGTTTATTTCGTGTATTATTACAGTTTTGAAGGACAATTAAATTACACGGAAAATAAGGTTGTCAACGATTGAGCTGTTCGGTAACAAAGTAACTTTGGAAAATCAAAAAGAATAAAATAAAATAATTTCATGATTAAAAGTAAGTGCAGTAATTAAATAATGGTAATTGAAAGTTATGTACCATTGCTTAGCGTCTAACATTTGCGAAATAACAACGAAGAAGGATATGCTAATACAAAGATATCGGATATCAAGTAATCAAGTACCTTAACTTGAAAGAATTGAGAAAGCATGTTAAAATTCTTTATAGGAAAAAAGTTAAAGATGCGCGGAAACTAGCGGAATGCTGGAGATGCAATTTTGATCCTAATGGAACGTAGATATTGCGTAACGTCTCTCGCTTGGCTATACAAAGTAATCTAATATACAGTTTTATCCAACTACTGCGCGTGTAGCACGTGTTAACATTCGCTTCGATTCCTCTTGGTATGCGGCACAAGTGTACATACATAGACTTATTTGTATGCATCTCGTACGATTAAACAAGTCGCAATTAACTATCGAATCACAGTATCTCGTTTAAACGATTAAACTTGACAACGAACGAATCGCAAAGAAATTTACGTTATAAAAGACCGTAAAAGAAAGAGATATTCGAAAAGAGAACACTCGAAAAAGGAAAGACGATTGAAGAAAAGAGAGAATGAAAGCGTTGACCATACCATGACGCAATAAGCGTTTAATGATCTCGATCGAAAGATGGTCTTCGATTCGGTGTCTGAAGAGCAGAGAAAACGTTTTTTTAAACAGAGTTATGCCGCTCATTTGCCTGGGTAAGACTCGACGAGTTACACGCACACCTGAAACAATAATACCGATATTTTAATCTGTACCCGATTGCGTAGTATAATTTAAGAATCATTTTTTCCTCTTTCATCTTGTCCCAAGACGGGTTCGAATTTCCATCTGCGACAAATACTTGCACCTTGGGTATTACGCGGTATCAATTAAATTTGCACCGTTTCATAACATCCATAACAAGTAACACCGTTAATTTTTGGTTGCGCAATGTACCTATATACCAACACAATGCGATACGCGATAGCACAACTTTCTAATACACGAAGACATGTATTTTCAAAATTACCGATGGTTTGAATAGTTTTCCAAAACAAAAACTTTTGTGTTATGCATGAAATAGTTGCACACAATTTAGCGCCTAAAGCATTATGCTCTTATCCCAGTCGTCTCGACGCATGTGCACATGTACACTTGTATCCGCGCATCGATATATCGATTATCGATAGTAGCAACAATGTGGTAATAGAACGATTTGAAAAACTTGAGATTTTATTGTTTCCAATTAAAACGATTAGCAACTATGTACAATTAGTATAGAACTAGTATGATAGAATGATCGATAAAATCGATATAACAGATACGGGCTAGAGATGCGAACAAGCTATGGAAAATTAAATTTCAAACAATAACAATTAAATAAATGAGTCATATGTGATTAAGCTATTAAGTATGTGTTACTTGTATTTAGGTTGTTCTTAAATGAAACGATGAAAAATGTATTAACGAGAAAAAGATAATCCAATTGATCTAATAGTTCAAATACAACGTTTAAAAGAGTTCATAAACCGGCCCAATTCTTTTTAATTCCTTTGTCAGTTGGATTTCTTTCCGATAATTTAATGACACGCATGTACATTGCATACGTAATGGTTAAACGCAAGAAGTTAAATAATGCGCTTGTTTATTTTCACTGTTACAAGATTAGAAATCTTATTTATTGGTTTATCCATTTTTGAGGTGCTGCTTTCGTTATGAGTACATTATAATACTTCTTCGTATTAATTTTAGGTACACCGGACATTGTCCCACTCTTAGGTTTCGTGTTGGAAAACGATTCGGAGCGTGTACCCAAGAAATTATGAAGGTACGGGTATTTGAATAATACGTATAAAAGAGGAAATCAAGGAAAAGATGCAAAAGTACAGATGAGATTCGCTTGTAAAGTTAATCAAAGTTTCTACATATTATAACATGCAGGAATTACTCGAAAAGAAAATCCTTAAGACAGGACCTTATAGACCCAACTCCGAGAGGAATATGCGCGAACATATGAGTGTTTTGGAGAAAAACACCAATACGGATTGGACAAGTGAACCACATTTCTTCAAAGCACCTCCGTACATCTTGGGATATACTGGTAAATAGATTGAGATACGATCTTAGGTGAGTAAAAATTAGAAGCGAAATTGAAGTATCGTATCCTAGCGTGTCGTATTGTATTGTATCTTATCGTATTACAAAAACGAATTAATTAATGCGCATAATCGTCTTATTGTAGGATATATTCCTGGATTTAATAACAGGTATGGTTTATCCTTTATGAGAGCCGTGGAAGAGGGTGCCAGAGAATGGCGCGAAAATCAAACTAAATTGAAAGCTCGTAGAGACCTTACACAAACTAAGATTGAAAAAAGTGTCGCCTCTAAAAATCATTTACTTCAAACGAGAACCGATAACATAGGTGTTCATATTCATCATAACCACCATTATGATCATGGTAAAAATCGACTAATTACTTTTCGTACGTATTGTTATTATAACTATATTTTCTCGATTTTGAATGAATCTTCAATAAACAATTTAATAAAGTGTAAAAAGAATCTTAAATAAACAGCAGATAAAATATCATAACCATCTTGGAATATATCTTAAAATATGAAAGTTACTGTTACAGATTATGAAGTTTCTCCTGAAAGACCACCAATTGTAGGCTATACGGGTCATATTCCAGGCGTCAAGGGAGAGGTTGCACTTTCGAAAAGATATGCACAAGCTGCAAAAAGGGGATTGGAATTAGTTCGAAAGGAACGTGAACAAAGACTTGGTAAATTAACGGGCAGCGATACGGTACAGGGAATTTCAAATGTAGATCGCTATGATAAAACTGAGTTCGCGGAAGCCTAATTTTCAGAATTCCCCGAATTCGAATTTTATCCCGACAGAATATTTGATACGTCCATAAACCAATGACAATCTCTTTTAACGATAACTCTTATCTGATTAAAACTATTTCATTAAATATAATTTATATTTCTAACTTATTTTCAATTTTACGCTACCAATAATGGATGGATATTTAAATAAAATTATCATCAACTATTACCTTGACATTTTTCTCTTTCTTGTATTTTTTCTTTCTTTTTTTTTTATTAATAAAATCCTGTTATCTTTTTTTAATGTCCAAATACTTAAATCAAAAGCAAATCGACGATCTTACTTGTACTTTTTTTTTTAAATATAAATTAGTCAATATTCGAATCGAGGAATTCTTGAAAATATTTCTCATCTGGAAATATTTTTGAAGAATATAAAAATGAAAATAGTGCTATTTTCATTTCCAAAATGTAAAGATACATTAACTCGCATTTGTGAAATGAAATTTAGTGAATGTGTAGTAAATTAATGTTACACAATTTAGCACGTATTCCAACATTTTATACGTTTTACAAGAAAAATTGGCACACAACTGCAAATATTTCAATCCATGTACCGTAAATTGGTAATTAAAACATAAAATGATAAAGTTTTTAGTAAAAATCTATATATCAAGGTGTACAAAAGAAGAATAAATTTCCATACACATAAATAAAGGTATAACAAATTAATAGTAGAGCAATTGAATCCATTGTATTAATTAATGAATTAATGAATTATTTTCGATTGAATTAGGTTTCTTTCTTATCTGGTAATCTATTTAATCTTTCCGTTTCCATTTGAACTGCTCTTTTCCAATGTTCTACAGTTAAGACATTTGATCCGTATGACAATGATAATAATCTGGCTAATACCATTAATGAGTGTAAATGATCAACGTTTTTGTTTAATTGCCGCCATCGTATGAAATCATCTTGAATTTCCTAGAGGCAAAAAAATTAACATTACCATAAAAAAAAAAGAGAGAGAAGAAAAAAGAAAAAGAAACACTGCGTGTATCACATTGTGACTGTATAGCAAACACGGGCTTATTATACATATGTATGATATATTCTGCCAACAAAGTAGGTCAAATAATATTAAATACCTTTATAATTTCTTCATCATTAAATTCAAACTCCGTATCTCGTATAGTCTCTAAATACTGTCGAATGTTTATTAGTCTATTTTCATCTTTCAAATACTGTTCCGCGATTTCCATTATTTGAGGGTAAACGTTTTTCGATTCTGAATCTACTTTTAGAACAACTTGGGTTTGACACTAAAATGAATGTATATTATTTATCGTTCATGATTAATGAAATTAATCAAAATACTTCTAGTAAAAATTCTTTCATACAGGGATAAAAGATTTAGCTTCTGATAAAATTAAAACTGGAATATCTGTCTCATATTCCATTTTATAAAATGTAAAATCATATGTCACTTTTTGAAAGTTAACCAAGTCACAAATCGCATTATAATTCTCTCGTCCAATTTGCGTCATTTTTCCAGTGGTCAATCCAGTTTCATCTATTACGAGATGTGTATTATTACTAAGTTGCAGTACTCCACTGGTTAGCCTATTACATTCGTAATCCTTCCTAATAAAGAAGAAACAAATATTTCAAATTATATCATGTGTGTAACTTTCACACAAGAAATAATCACTCCTTACTGTGATATAGTTGCTTACTTTGGTAACAAAGTCAAATTATTTAAATTTTCCAATGTAATTTCCAAGAAGTGACTTTTTTCTGTGAGTAGTGTTAAAAATTTATATAAATCCTTTGGAAATTCTTTATATTTAATTACAGGGAAGTGTGTTATATTTAGTGGATAAGTACCAAGACAAAAATAATCCCTTCTTACATAGCTGGAATAAAATGATACTTTTATAAATAAATTTATTAGTTCTTCTCTCATAAAATAATAAAAGTGAATCAAATATGTTTACATCGATGATAGTAGATGACAAATCAAGTAGTCTGCAGCCAAGTGATCCCCAAACAGAAGTTGGTTCAATATTAAATGAAGATCACTCCTTATTAATTCTGCTTTAGACATTATTTGTGAGTTAATTTTTATATCTTGTTTAGTTGACTGAATTATTTTTATAGCATGTAATCGAGGAACAAGAGATGTTGGTGGATGGTGCACAATAATTTCAGGTTGCGTCATAGTTTCATCTGAATAATGAAGAGCATTTAAAAAAGGATTCAAAGATATGAAACCTATTATTTCAATAACTTGATTCAGTTTTAGAGAAATATCTTCATATATCTGTAATTTAATGTACAAAAAGATATGTTGACAAAATTTGAATGTTTATATATTTAAGATTATTAGTCATGTGAAAATTAAATATCAAAAATTAGTTAATAACCTTCACAATACAAGCTCTACCATCATCCATTGGGATTGGAAAATTTAATATATATTCTTTTGAAAATAGACATTGTTGGCTTGTCATAGTGTCTATTTTCTTATCATCATCAATTGAGAAAATTTTTCCTTTTTTTCGATCTGATTCCAAATTATTTATAATTTTACTGTTACTTTCGTCTAAATTCCTTTTAAGATTATTGATTACTTTCATGCCTAAATGTGATTGTCCATATGTTTCTTTTGCCCAATCATTTAAACCAGGAATTGATATTACAATACATGTTTGCCTTTCTGAACTTTGATTGTTTTCAGATTCTAATAAAACCATTTCATTTGGCTAAAAAACATACATAATAAAATTTTAAGCAAGTAAAATATTAAACACATTTATTCTAAAATATTTGTTGCAAATAAAATTATGTAGGTAGTTTTATACATGAGATAAGCTGCTCTTTTTGCATCTCACACCTGTAACTACCATATATTTGCTATGGGCCCTTATATCGATCTTAAATATCCATATAATTTGAACATGGATTAATAAGCATTAAAGTATAAAAGGGCCTTATAAAATAAAATTTTATTTAAAATAATCACCAAACATTCAGCAGAATCTGTGTACATCCCACATTTAAGCTCACATATTTCAGTTTCAGTATTTTTCACCTCGTACAACTGCAAATAATATTCAGGATCGTGCATATCTTGAATCATTCCTTTAAATCTGACTAACTGTCGATCTTTGAATGTCTGAAGGGTATTAGTATTTAGTAAAGGAATTTCTTTTAAAACTTCTAAATTTTCCAAAATTAGAT
Organism: Eufriesea mexicana; assembly: GCF_001483705.2. NCBI lineage: Eukaryota > Metazoa > Arthropoda > Insecta > Hymenoptera > Apidae > Eufriesea > Eufriesea mexicana. The sequence continues at coordinate 212,025 of NW_016909723.1, forward strand.
TGCATTTCGATCGATTTGCAGTAAAATACTCAGGTGTCCAATTTGTAATTTTAAGTAAAGCTAAAATAAGGAAAATGCTATTTATGATATATATCCTGTAACTAATTTCGTTTAACAGTAATTTAATGGTTGCATGAAAAATGCTACATAATTTGAATAAGAACATTTACTTACAGGTCATTATAAGATTATACACAAATGCTGAAGTTTTAATAAAGTTAATTACAAATTAACCTCGAAGAATATTTATAAACAAAATATATGAAAATAATGTCAAAAAAAAAAAGAAAAAGAAAAGAAAAATGTAAAAATATTACTTCACTTTGAACACGTTCAATCCTATTCAATCTACACTTTATTCGTAAACAAGGTGTAATATACAGATTCACCAATAATAGCACTTCCGTTCTTTGCTACTACAGAGACCTCTTCGCATAATCATGATCAAATAATTTTATTTGACCAAATATTGTTATTAATATTGTTCCTCTTCTTCTCATTGTCATCATCATCACTATTATTATTATCATTATCATCGTTATCATTATTATTATTATTTATTATTATTATTTATTTATTTATTTATTGTTATTATTACTATCATTATTATTACTACTACTACTATTACTACTGCTATTATTGTTATTACTGCTAACTTAGTCAAACAATAGTTTTATAGGAGTTGATAAGTTATAACAGAAACTATAAATAACAGAATTACAAGAAAACTACATAGCCATTTAGTATTTACAGCATCTCTAGCAATAAATAAAATTGTAGCACTCTATTTTTAAAAAATATCAATATTAACACTACGATATTGTAAGTAAAATGGAAAATGTCGTTTCATTCAATGTAAAAATATATGTATTTATGATTTCAATTTGTCATAGATTACGTAGAAGAATAATGATATGTACAATAATATTCAATATGATTGTGTAATATAAATAACATTCAGTAATATTAAAGTCTTGTATCTGCTTTAAATATACAAATAATGGAACAATAACAAATGAAAATTATACTAGTTGCTAATTACTATCTATAAAAACAAATTCTCACGCATACTTTATATCATACGAACTATATTTAATCAGGTCTCCAAAAGTTTAAATATAATCTTCAGCAGTATTTACGAATTTTAAATCCCTCTGTTTCAATTTAACATATTCTCCTCTTATAGGGATATTTGAATCCATTGAAACTGCATTTTCAAATCCTTGCTCTGACAAATATACATTAGTTCTAATCAATGGTGTTTCAACTATATCACTTTTAGATAAATTTTGGTTTATTTTTTTCTTTAATTTATTTACCGAATTTTCCACCGTTTGTTCATTTTGTTTAAAACATTTCTCGCGATTATTCTTAATGGAGAAATTCTTTATTAGATATTCAGGTTTCTCACTTGAGATATCACTTATAACTTTGGTACTGGTTTCTTCAATTTTCATGTTAATTTCTCGTTTCTCACGTTCGTGATTCTCTAAAATATCTCTATGTATTATTTGAACGCTTTCCTCAGACTTATTTTCTATTAAGATTAACGTATTTTCTATACTTGTTTGATTTCGCATTTTCAATGCAATTGGTAGAGAATATTCGTGCTGTATTTTTCCAATTTTTAAATTCGGCTTCTTTACCGAATTAAAAATTATATCAGTATCAGTATTTTTATTATTATACATGATTTTATCAGGTTCACTATCATTTAGTTTAAAGCCATTTATAGAAATAGATCTTTGTAATACTCGTTTTGTCAAAGCATTTAAGATAGGCCCTTTAGGTAATTCTTTTGTATCATTTGAACTTGCTCCAACTTTTTTAATTCTTTCAATATGTACTTTATTATGAAATAACATATGATTTTTATCGATTTGAACATTTTGTTCTTTATTTAGGTTCTCATTGTTAGAAAAAACTGCATTAGAACTTTTATCATTGATGCTTTTTTGTTTCTTTGGAAGTACTTTTTCATTACTGCTACTCATTACCGTAATATTCTTATTTGATTGTGTAACAGATTTCCCATTTTTATAAATAGCATTTAATTTTCCTTTGTATTTTTGATGTTCTTGTGTGTCTTTAATAATTTTTTGCTTTTGCCTCTCAATTTCTTGTTTTTGCTCTTTTAGATCTTTTAATATTTCTTTTTGTTCCTCCATCATCTGCAATTGTTCTTGTTTGTGTTTTTCTAAAGTCTTTCTAAGTTTTTCATGCCTCTCTGAAACCAACACGTTGGCAGCCTCTGCATAAGCAGCTAACTCTGATTCTTCTTTTTTAATTGCATCAGAATTTATAGAATTATCATGTCCTTTTGCATTTATAAAACTATCTTTCATCTCTGAAGGATTATTTTCTTTCATGATTATGGGATTACTTTCTTCTCTGTTTCCAGTGACAAATTCTGTTTGTGTTATAACGTTATCTTTCACCAATATGTTCGATTGTTTATGAAAGTTTGTATCCATTGTTTTTATTTCTTCAACCATCTTTTTAATAACTGGGGCAAAAGTAACCAATATAGTATCAACAGGATTTTGTGTTTCCATCATTGGCTTGTCTGTGACAACTATGCGTTCAACTGGTATCGGTGGTTCCTGTCTTATATCATTTGCTTGTAAGTTGAGAGATTTGTCAAGGACATTTAAACTTGGTAACTGACCTCCTTTCTCTGAAAATCATTAATGTTATCATTATTACTATTATTATTGCTATTGCTATTACTACTACTACTACTACTACTACTACTACTACTACTACTACTACTACTACTACTACTGTTACTATCAGTATTATTATTAATACTGATATCTATTTTAGTGTTTAATTAATAACTGTTTTCAAAAACTATGACACGACAATAAATAAATAAATAAATAAATAAATAAATTCTTAATACCCTTAATATTTGGAGGAATTTCAATATTTGGATTATTAGGAACATTTGCTACTGCATTGATATCATCTTTATTTAAGTTTAACGGTAAATTATTTATTTGATTCAAAGGCTTATTTGTTGTTGTTAATATTTTCGTATTAGCAGATTCTTCTAGAGCATATAAATTTGCATATGTACTCAGAATCATAATGCAGATACCAATAAATAGTATCACCTAGACATATATTGAAAAGAAATTATTAAAGATAAATAATATAATTGTAGAATAATATAATTTTTGTATTTGATTAACAATCTCACTTGGGCTAATAGTCTTTCATTAGTATGTTTGTTACTAATAGATATAAAGAATATTGCTGGAAATATCAAGCAAATCATTACTCCGATAGTGGATCCTACTAAACCAAGAACAAACTCAATATTTGGTATTAGAATGCCAGTGATAAGAGAAACAACTACAATTATAATAGTAAGACATCTAAATCTTGTTTCTGGTAAATAATTTATAGAAGGTTCATGAGAGTATACCTGTAAAAAGGTTATAATAATTAAATTTATTAAATCATTATCACCATACTTTGTCACAATTAATACAAACCCTGCGAAATAATAGAGAATTTAGACTTGCACGACATGGAAAAATGACTAGAGGAAAACTAAATGCTATGGAAAACACAAATCCCATCTTAATCATCTCGGATGACAATGTAGGTTCAAAGCTCATTAATATATTCCCTACAAATTTAATAATAAATAAGTAAGGCATTTACAGATTGTTTGCATGTATAATAAATACCTGTAAATGGCTGTGTACAAAATGCAATATAACCAAAAAATCCAACACAGAGGTATACAATGGTGCATATATTTAGCGCACCTCGTACAACTTCATTCATTTTTTCTAAAGACACATTTGGAATAGTTTCATAAATTTCAAATAATTGGGTCTGACAGAATAAGGCCATAGAAAAAATAGGTACACATTGAAGTATACCAGATGGTCTCCAATAATATACATGTTCGTACCAATCCCCAGCAAAAATATGTTGCATAGATTCAGTTATTATCTATTAAAAAGAAAATATCTAATAAATTATCATTGAATTGCTTTTATCACAAATACAGACAGTTGCAAATTATTTACCTTCAGTACAAGACAAAGATAAAATATAATTGTAGCAGTACAAAGAGTAGACAGACTGTCAATATTTCTAAGTAATCCCAATGGCAAAACAATGAAAATACTAGTTGTTATAAGTAAACTAGTCCTAATATCTTCCGGACTTTTATCTATTACTTTTCGCACAATTTGTGGTCCTAAATCACCCATAACAACAAAGAAAGCGATACATGTTCCCACAAGAAAACCAATAATAAATAATTCCACCAAAAATTTGCCCATATGACCAAATGCATGAAAAGCCAACAGTTCAAAATTTCGTCTTCTGGACATCACAGCTGATTTAATAAGAAAATGACAAGCAAGTCTGGATAAAGTACTACTCAATATTAAGACTACAATAGCTAAAATAATACCACATTGCTTGAAACAAAACGGCATTGCAAGAACGCTTACTCCAATAATGCTGTTCGCAAGAGTCATAATATGTGATAATTGAGAAATCATTTTAATAGCTTTTATATTCCTTCTTTCAAGATAAACCTGGTCAATTTATTATTGTATAGAATGATATTTGCATAAATATTAATGCCTGAAAATTTTCAGAGTACACGTTTTTATCGATTGTTAAATTTCTGTCCTGAATGGATATTTCCAACAGACAGCAACGTTATAATATTTAACAGATATTTGGAGACTTCATAATATACATATAAATAATAGTTCGCGCATTGTTTCCAAATCCTATTAAAATATAAATTGTTCCGATGAGGTTAGATGTATGATTCCGTTAATCAGTAACGTATGACCAACAATAATACGTATAGAACAAATAAAATAATTTATTATCATGTTGAACGTATCAAAACCGTGATTTGAACGTCACGCTTTTGATAAAACACAATTTGTTTATAACGATAATTGAAAAAACTATCAAGCGTTCTGCTCGCTTCTCAAAACCGCCACCATTTCGTCTCAACAAGGCATGCTTCATTAATCCACAACACCATAAAAAGTGAATTCATCAATACGCACAGTAGATTTCTTTATTTTTTATTATAAATATTTAAAAACATTCGTATTACTCGTATTTGGACACACACACACACACACACGCGCGCGCGCACGCGCGCGTACACACATATACGTACGATATTTGATCTAGCTTAAATCGACTTACTGTACGCAAGTATTATATCGACTTTGTCTTTGTGTTGTAGGTAATTAATTACAATAAATGGTATGTGTTTAATTACAATAAAGGTATGCATTTAATTACAATTGGTTAAATCGACATATTCCTCCTTCGATTAATTATCTGGCATCGTGCAACTAGTCGAATTTAATCTGTTTCTCCATGTACTTTCGAGGCGCGAAAATTTTAATCTTATGTACACTAAATTAATGTATATATACTCTCGTGCAAATGTTCAACTATTAATGGCTAGAGGGTAATTTTAATATGTACGTTTCTAAAATACTCCTTTTTCTCTTCTTGCTTTTCTTCTTTGAACGAGAGTGTTTTTGCAACCTCGACGAACAGATAAAAATCGACTTGGTCACGTATGTTCAATTTTTAACATTATTTTCACTTAATTTATAATTAAGATTCTATAATTATTCTTGAGTTCAATATGTTCATTGACAGCTGTATTTTTCTCATAATTTCTTCTGTGCTGACTATTTAATTTTTCACATATAAAATAAAATATTTTACATATCAAAAAGAATAGCGTTATGTCGTTATTATATAGTATTGCATGTAGGATGTCGTTTACATCTGATTTTATGTTATGTACAAGAATGGGAAGTAAAAGAATTTGTTAACCCATAATACTTGCCCGTTGTACAATCTCATTTCCTTCCAGCTATAGATTACGCTTATTACACGATTTAATTAAGATCATGCCATGAATAATGAATAAGAAGATAAAGAATTGTAGCATTCATGCAAAACATATTATCGTTATCTGTATATTTCTGCATGATTCACTAAAATATATCAATTACAAAAATTAGATATCTTGATAAGCTGCCTATATATTCTGATCCTGGTGGAAATTTCAAATTTTATAAAAAGTTTAACTTTGTACATTTGAGATACCTGTTTGTCTTATTTGACTAGTTATATTTATCGATTCTAAATGAATACGAAGGTTTTGATCAGATTGTGAGAATTGACTGTTTACTCAAGATACCGTTCATTGTATATCAAAAAAATTTCAGAAATTAACTGCTTGATGAATTGTCAATTTAAAAGTTTCAGTTAATATTTATAAATTTAACGAGATAAATACTAAAATTGCTGAGCAGTCATGATGTTAATTACACGCTCGAACGTGTATATAGGTGAAAACAGTGTCTTTTGCCTCAAATTCAATCAATACATATCGATATTTTTGTTAGATATATCATTTTAAATCAAATAATAAAACAAATTTTGGTAATTGTTTAGGATCGTATATCGAGTTCGAGACAATGGACAACTATTACACACTATATGTTTGTTGACCTAAGTTACTTATACTGATCTATGCTTGATTTAAATAAGAACTTTTCCCACTTTTTTTTTTTTTTTTGGAAAAGAATACCATTTATCAGGGATTCGCCCCACCGTCTTTCTTTGTTTCCTCGTTTGTAACATTCGTTTTCTCATCCTTTTCATTTTCTACAAAAATATTAGAATTTGTTTTATCGCAAAAAAAGCAAAAATAAAAGTTTACTTTATATGCATAGAAACAAACTTACATACCTTTTGGTTCTGATTTTATGTCCTCTTCTTTCTTCAGATCACTTTCTATACCTTCTTGTCCTTTCTCTAAGCGAGGTCGTTTTCTAGAACCCTTTTAAATACAAAAGTACGATCAAATTATATATAAAAATATTTGACACAAATAAAATATTGTACCTGCTAGGCAAAATGTAATAAAAAATACATACAGTAGTGCATGCTTAACTGTCGCGGAATGGAATTACTTCGAATGATAGACACTTGTAATACATATTGATCGCCGTTTTCTACGTGTCTTACTTTCTATTTTTCTCCAAATTTTAATAACAATTTTAAGTAGCAGAAACTGCTTCTCTTTCTTACTTCGCACGAGCGAGTAAGTTGAGCGTTATTAAAAAGGAAGCCGAACAATTCTCGGAACACCTATATCCACAGGTAATTAATACGCCACGATTCCGATACTGCGACAATTATGCTTGCACTACTGTATTTATAAACAATAATGGATGTTACCTTAAATGATCTGTTATCTCTTCGCCCCCCTTCGCCCTCTTCTTCGCTATCACTGTATTCATTTTCATGTTGTATCCTTTTATCTAAATCCCGTTGTGGTAATCTTTCATCAGGATTTACTTTTTCCTCTGCCTCTGAATCTTCGATAACAGCACCATCTTCTGGAATTGGCTGAACTTGTACACCTGGCGCATGAGGCAACATTCTTAGATTTTCAAATAATCTGGTTCTATAAAAAATATAAAACATGATAAATAAAGAACAACCTAAAGAACACAATTAGTTGTTTACTATCCTTAAGATAAAACATACTTAATTTTCTCAAGGTATTCAGGAGTATTTTGATTTGCCATATTCGAAGGACTGATGTGCAGTTTAAAATCAGGTCCAAAATACTCAAAATAATCATTATAAGGTAACTCATTTGCAATTTCTGAACCAAGAGCTACTGAAGTTTCATATGTCCAACATCTGGATACATTTCTAATTGTATATCCACCACCGCCAACCATTAAAAAAGGTAGATTATATTTTTTTACAAATTCGACACATTTTCCATGACCCCTCACAGTTAAATTGAAACAACCTAATCGATCCCCTATAAAAAGCATATATCAATTCAACTTTTGCTTTATTCTTTTCTTTCAACTCTATAAAATATCACTGATGTATACCTGTCAATGAATCAGCACCGCATTGTAGTACAACAGCAGAGGGTTGAAAAGTTTCCATCACTTTTGAAATAATAGGTACAAATATTGACTCATAACTTTCATCATCCATACCATCTCTTAATGGTATGTTGACTGCATAGTATTTTCCCTGTATAAAAAATACCAAGTTAAGTTAAAACTTTGAAATATAAGTATCAAATCGATTATTAACAGAACTTTTTACCTTTCCTGCACCAATATCACGCAGATCACCAGTACCAGGAAAATATTCACCATATTTATGGAATGAAACCGTCATTACTCTATCAGTGGTATAAAATGCTTCTTCTACACCATCTCCATGATGAACATCAATATCAATATATAAAACTCTTTGATGGTATTTAAGTAGTTCCAATATTCCTAGTACAATGTCATTTACATAACAGAAACCAGATGCTTCACTTTTTTTAGCATGGTGTAAACCACCACCCCAATTTATACAAATTTCTGAGGCTTGTTTATTAAGTTTTACAGCAGCAGCTACAGAGCCTCCAGCTGATAATTGACAAAATTCATATAAACCATCAAAAACAGGACAATCTTCTCCTACATTAACTAAAGAAAAGAAATACATTAACTATGTTCCCAGTTATTATGTATAATATTTATCTTTGGCTAAAGATATAAATATTAAATTTATGAGCTTACATCGTTGCATTTGCTTATTATACTCTGACATATTATCTGGTCTTATGGATCTTAGAAACCTAATATAGTCATCACTATGGAATTTTGTCATTTCATCTGCTGTAGCTTTATGTGGACGCTGAACAAAAGGAAAAAGTAATGAAATTGGTATAAAGTTAAATATCACTATAATATATTAGTTTAATTAGCAATTATATCAGTATTAGACATTGCAATGAAAGATATTACTAAATTAATAATTCTTACATATATTTCCATTTTTCTATAAAGACCATAATTCAAAAGTAAATTATGTGTCATCCTTATACGATGTGGCTTCATAGGATGTCCTTGTCCATAATAATAATTTCCAATGTCACCTAAAGTATAAGTTTTTTTTTTTATTTCTTGTGTTGCCTAACAAAAGCTTTAGCAAGACTGAAAAAATTATATTGAACATTTGCAACAGTTTTATTAATATAAAATGGTTTTGATTCCACATGCATGTATACAATACAATATTTCCTATAATACAGGCAACTGAAATATACTTGAAAATCTTTCGCGCATTTCATAAAAAAAAAGTGTTATCGTTTACCAATTTAATTAAACCATATAATGTTTTTTGAATTTATTAAGAACTTTAAATAAATCTCATAATTTGCCTTTGCCTAAGTTAATCCCTAATTAATATGCCTTCCAAGGTTTCTTATGATATTCTCATAACCTTCAATAAATTTCTTTCTTTGAAAAATCGACATGCTCACGTAAGAAATGTTAACATTAACAGGTGAAATTAATTTTAAAACTATAATCAATACACACAAACACATATATGCATGTTGCCTATTATACATGTGTGTATATTAATTTACTTTCTTATGTTGACTATGCATCGTTAAAATTTAATGCCTATCATTAAATGTCCGAGTTCATAGAAAATTAAAAATTTAAACTTTAATTTACGAAATTAATTGGATGTAAGAGGAAAAAGAAGAAAAGAGGAAAAAGGAAAAGGGCAAAAAAAAATGTTATCGAATGTTAAATGCACAGCAACTGTCTATATGGATTTGTGAAAAGCCGAC
>NW_016909723.1:222104-250671 GCF_001483705.2 Eufriesea mexicana
GGTTTAAGTAAGGCAACATGGAGCGATACTTGTGAATCTTTCGACTTAGCGCATTTGAAACCGTGCAAGCAGGTGCAGAAAAGGAAAAAGAAAACAGAGACTGTGTAAGAAAGAGGTGTTTCTGATGACTGAATAGATCTGTTGGAAATAAAACGTTTAGAAAAGTACAGATAAACGTAAAATAAATGTATGATAGATGATACAAGCGCGGATAGCACAAACACATTTTGACAATCTCTCTGTGCATGTACGATATTTTCGCGGGATACTAGATTACATCGAAATTTGTTAACTTTTTCACTCACTATCGTAGTAGTAGCAGACACGCTTCTTGCTGTGTGGTAACGTTGACATTTTCACCGATTTTTTTCCACTTAATGATAAAATATCTGATATGAATTAAACGCGGACCGCGGAGTGTCGCGGCACCCACCGACAGGACACAGCGTCACTACAGATCTTAACTACGCGTGCGCAATATTCTATAATCAAGCTTTTCAATTTGTCACATAGATGGCAGTACGTTTGGAAAAAAGGAAAGAAAGAAATAGGAAAAGACATGGAAAAAAAAAGGAAAGAAAAAGATGAACTTAACCATAAAACGAGTGACGTTAAGAATAGATACGCGCTTACTAAAATTATGCTAGAATTATTAAAATTTATTTCAGAAAGAGATAAAGTTTAAAAGTTATAATAAAAATTAAGGGTTACAGAAAGAGAAACAGAAACGCATGTATGCATATGTACAGATAAAAGTCATAGTTTGTATCATGAGCATATAAATAAATTTATAAGTATTATATATACGTATATGATACTCATATTAATAATATATACGTTAATTCGAGAGGATTTGAAAAAGTATGATGAAATTGAAATAAATGTACAATTCTAAAAATCCTTCATTTTAGTCTGAACCATGAAGTAAAAAGCAATTGAAGTATTAAGAATATCACAAATAAACATAACTTCGGTAATTTGGTTAACAATTGTATATAATTGGTTGGATAAAATTACAAAGAAGTATATGTTTTTAATCTAGTTCTATGCTTAAATTTTATTCTTTATACATATATACACATACAAATATTCATGTACACATATACACATATCATCTATGTACAAAACAATTATAACACAAATATATACAGAAATAAATCTTTTATTTCAAAGCATTTGGCACAACACTGCCTTACATCGTCGTTTGCGTAAAGAGAGACGTCGCGTTAGAATAAAAAATCACAAAAGTAGATAAAGAAAATTTCAACGATTTACTAAAATATTAGAGTAAGAGGCGCATTTTTTGTATTCTCGTTTGCCAAAGAATATATACATACTTTGCAATGCTTCTACCTTGAAAAGATCTACATACATACGTAGGTATTGCAACGCAATTGTATTGTATAAAAAGGAGTAACGCAGTATCAAAAGAAATTTAACGTGTACACAAAAAAAAAGGCATCGTTTTGGGTAAATGCAGCAGTATCGATTTTGGCAGTATGATTTTCAGCATTCCAAATTAATCGCTTGATTAATTACAATATTAATATATATTCATGAAACATTTAAAATTTGACAATAATACAATTAAACGAATGTGTCTATAATAAATGCATACCGAGTAATGGAAATAGTCGTATTTGTTACAACGAACATATTGACATCCCATCTCCCCTTTCTTCAAGATGAAAGAAAGTGTTAAATAATTCGATGTAAACTTGCAGCAGCTTCAAGCAACGTGTCTCTAACATGTTTCGTTTCAAGAATAAAATCTCTATTATCCATCTCGTAAGTAATGTCGTTTCTTATCTTACCTTAAACAAACGTCCGAATCATATTTAGGTAATGTATTTGTACAAACTTTTCCGTATACCTTTGAAAAAATATTACATTTATAATTTAGTTATAAATGGACTATTTAGACCGATATCTTTTTCTCGTAGATAGAACATTTGATGTTAATGATCCAAGATTAGTTCTGATAAGTAACAATCGACGATGAAACAATCAGAAGTTTTAATCGAAATAGGACCTTACCTCTAAATTAAAGAAGAAATAGCAGACAAACTGGATTTTGGCAGTGGCATTGTGCATCGATATTTAAAATAAATTGAGATGGCATTGAGTCTTTCTTGTAAAATGAGTTACATATAATCAGTGCTGAACTTCACGAACTGCACTTTAGGAACGAGCATTTTTAGACCATTGCGAGGATTGGCAAAACACTGTTATCCACAATTCCTTAATCGAATTGTTATTGATAATGAAACATAGATTTCACGTGTCAATACTAAACGTAAATGACGATGATGGTTACCATATTAAAAATCTACGCGTTCTCGTAGATTTTCACGTAACAAAGATATCAATCACTGTGCGTATAATATTTAGATATTAGACATAAGACATATTTCATTTTGTACTTTTAAATGAAGATCAGACTATAGAAATAAATATGTATAACTAATAACATGATCATCTTTATGCTAGCTCAGTGGTGAAAGGACGATAATTAGTAAGATCACAAAGTAATGCCATCTCAATAATGATAATAATAGAAGATAGATCACGTACGATAAAGGCAATTTTGAAAAAATTGAAAATGAGAAGTTTAAACGAAGAATTTATATCGCATCTAACATATTCTTCTGATCATGCATAAAACGATTACCATTTATTCTAATCATTGCAACAATATTTAATCAAAGATTCGACTATACCGGGCAATTGGAATTAGTAAAGTGTGACTTCTTAAATACAACATTCAAATTGAATTCAAATGTTTTAAAAAAGTAATACAAATGTCATTTGAAAATAACGAATGATTACCGAAAACGAAAGTGGTCGATATATCGATGATTGAAAAATATTTGACACCGAAAGCTAGCACCAAGAAACTACATTATTCATGGGATGTCAATTCCTGTTCTACGATGATTATGATGATTACGACAATAGCAATAATGTATGAAACAAAGATGCATAAGGAATATATGTGCACGGAATATACACAATATTGATAATAAACAGTATTGCGAAAATAATTAGAAAATAAATATCGATCATTAATTAATGAATGAAAAGATTTTTCGATGAACGAACGAAATACCGATAAAGCTGCCGAAAACGGCAACGCAACCTTGTTTCAAGGAACAGTGCCGCTGCAAAATAAATTCTACAGACGCACATACACCATAAGTGTATTTTCAGTAAGTAAGTCATATTTTAATAAGTAAACGGCACTATCATCGTATGTTTGCCACGAAAATTTTATCGACGAAATCAATGTGCACTTATATACGCATTTAATCAGCGTAATATACGTAACGATCATCGAATTTAATACGTGAATATACATTAAATAAATTCTACGATTCGTGAAATGAAGAATAGACGAATAAAAAGAATCCCCTCCCCCCTCGATCAGGGACAATGTTAGAGCTATTTAAGCAAAGACGTATGCGTTTATCGAAGACAAGATAAAGCAAAGAAAACCGATGATGTTGTACGTTGTACCAATTCGCACGCATACCTTTCTTATCATTGCTTGTTGTTTTGCCAGTAAAAGCTAGAAATGTAGAAGCGTAGATCCCTTGTTTCCCTTTCTCTGTCTGTTTGTATGTTTGTTTCATAGGGAAAAGAATTTAAGGAAAGTTTGCGGAGGAATTGGAACATGAAGAGATGCTCGATCCACGTCTGCCAGTTTCTCCTGAAAGGCTGGATCTTGATCAGCGATACAGGGATGTCCAAGCGATCGCCAGAACAGACAGCGGCAATTGCGGCACAAGTGAATTATCTCTGCGTATTCTTCTCGCAAACCAAACGACCTATAAACGATTCATTAGCATCGATTTGTTTCGTGAATAGATAATAAAATGATCAGATGATACAGATCTGGGGCTAATAAGAATGGCGAATGAAAGCTCGTGGCATTTTAAGAAAGGCTACTGTCTACCTTCGTGCAATAGTGAATATAGTCTTCCAGTCTTTTCCAGGATTGCGTTGTCTAGTAGAGGCTATTTGCTGGGGCGTGAAATGATATTGGGCAAGTTCCCGCCAAATTCTTTGTTCCTGCGCGAGAATAGCTAGATGTTCACAAGCCTCCGAGGACGCCTCGATATCTCGTGGGTCACTGAGACGAAGCAGAACCTCCCGACGACATTCTGCGGGTAAATCCGACCACTGTGGCTGCTGTTCCTCGTCCGGCTAAAATCGAAACAACAACAACAAAGACCGGACGGTAGTTTGTCACTCTTTGCCCTAACTACTTTGCTTTCCTACCTGAGTTATGGTGATGGAAGAGGCAATTTGCAATATTCTCTCTAGGGCGGCTTTGTGTTTCTCCCACAAAATTACCGAACCCAATGGTCTACCGCCCCAACAACAACCCGTGCTAAAAGCTCGCACTCTTTCAATTAACCGACGAAGTTTTCCGGTTTGCTGCTGCGATAACGACACTGGCGAGCATATCGTAAGAACACGTATAAAAAACCACGTAAACGCGATCGACATATTATTTGGAATGGTCTTTACCTTCTAACGCCACTTCTTCCAACATATTGAAGAGAACCCGTTGAGCGCATCCACTGAGACCGCCCATCCTGTGACTGACCAGAAGATCCAACAATCGCACAATGTAATTGAAACGCCGGCAATCATGTACCGCGGATAAAAAGTCCAGCCTTTTCAGTGCATCGCTTAAACCGTTGAAACCGGCGATCTACGAATTTAGAGAAACACGCGTAGCCATGATTTTTCCTTTCTACGCTTAATCGTGTCTAGATATGGTGGGCACACACCCTAGTCGTGATCGTGATTTAACCCTAACAATAAATGTCGTTTGCAACAGATCTTGAAAGGAAAAGTCGATCGTTAATAGTCTCTTTCTTCCTTCTTATCCTTTTATCTTCTTTCTCCGTTGAATTTCATTTTATTTTTAAATCTCTTCTTTCTCCTCTTTTCCCCGACCCTATTTTCCATTGATTCTTTCTTTCTTATCGAACAAATACCATTTCTTCCCCCTTTCATGTGACTAAAGGTTAAATATAAGCATGGATGGAACGAGTCACTCACCTCACGGGTACATTTCAGCGTGATGCGGCAATGCGGCTGGACGGCGTTTTCTAAAATTATATATGGAAACAAAAAATTAACCGAAAAAAATACAAACGATGATCGCTCACTTCCCTGAGCGTCTCCGTATCATCGGGTAGCGTTTCAGTTTTTATTATTTTAATCGTGCGCCACATATATGATAAAATGACAATAGAAACGTCGAAAATGTGGCAAACATACTACTCACCTTTCTTTTTATCCTTCTCCTTTTTGTCAAGCGCATCCTTATCGCCGCTGTAAAAAATAAAATGGAACGATAATACAACTGTTATCTTCTTTAATACTACTATCTTGGGATCGATCGAATTCACCGCTGTCGATTTTTTCTTTCGTTACATGTGGGGGGACAAAGAAAAAGAAAATAAAGGAAGCGCAATTTTTTGTCAACAATTTTGATTGAGACTCGATCTTGGGTCAAAGCCTATCTTGAATGAAAAACGCAATGAGTTTCCTTCGTTTTTGTACACAAACCACCCACGTAGTGCAAGCAGTGATCTCAGGGTGAACGGTTTTACTCCAATTATCGTGTATGCATCTAAGAGAGAGAGAGAGAGAGAATTCGTGAGAAATTGGTTCCTACGAAATGTCCAAACCTAGCCCTTTGAACGTGTAATATACCGTTATTTGAAACAACGGAGGAGCTCGGTGAAACGACCAAGTCTTTGAATTGCGATGATACAGGATGATCGAGAAAGACCTTGCGGTAATGTGCTTACGCGACGCGGGAGGAGAAACCCTGCGCCATTAATCCGTAACATTATTATATAACCATCGGTGATACTTGGGTTGTAAAACGAATGCGAGTTATTCTACATATCCCGCTGTTTCTTAGTTACAAGAGAAAAATCCAAAGTTCCTATCGTAATTACTCCGTTTATACGCATCGAAAGGAATTTACAAGCTCTTTGAACTTATGTAGCGACAAAGAATGTTAAAACATGCAGAGGATTTTCAAGAAATATCGAAGCGGTTACTCTCTTATTGTGTATGTGTTTGCACGTGTGCGCGCGTATGTATGCCTGTGATCGTAAACAATGGATAATCGACGAAACTATAGAAAACAGAGTAAAACGATTTATTTCGAGCTATACGAATTTTCTTTCTCTTTTTTTCGATACCTTTCGACATCCAAATAATAGGCAGATTCCCCAGGTTGAAATGTTTTTCATATACAGACACGAGCTGTTGGTGAAAAAGTTGCAAATCGAATGTATTGGAAGGACTCGATGATGCGAGAGATTTGCAGAATTGGTACATATCGTGTTAGCTAGGTCACGACCTACTTCAACACGAGCACGAACGACAGCTTTCAATTGTATCGATATTTTGATCTTTTTATAATTTCGGAAATTTCTTCCTCTAACTTACTATTACTTTGGCACGTTCGTGACAAAGATAGCAAAGTACTAATTTCTCTTGGTTCTTTTATAGACATCGTAAACCATTATTCGAGCAACCATGATTGACAACGAACACATTTCACGAGTGAAAGCCAAGATTTTATGCGTTAAATTGTCTAACAAATGCAATCCGCTTCTCTCGTGAAGCGCGCGAAAGTGTAACTCGCTCTCTCGTTTATACTTTGCGTTTTGACATGAGCTATCACGGTTTTGTAAGGCTAATAGTAATAAAATAACGCTAATAATAAAGTTGACACGCGAACAAATGTAAGAATGCGATGAAACTCGTCGTAAGTATGTGTATCGAGTTAAAAAGAAGACGTTGGAACGCGCACGTATCTATGCATTAAGCACATACACACGCGTATGTACGTACATATATATTTTCGTGTCCATGGCATAGCGAATAAGCAGTTATACACGCACGCAATTATCTACCGTTCACTGAAAGTTCGATGCTTTGTCGATTCATTGTTATAAACAATCGGGAGGGCTTTAGTAGAAGACAAATTTTTTGTTTTCCCTCGTCAGAAAAATTGTACCGTTTCGGAATGAAGTAAGAATACGCGACAAAGAACAACACGGATAGACTATTTTTAGCACTACGTTTGTACTAAGAAGTTTAATAAAACGAACAAGCAACTTAGAAACTTCCATATCGAGTTAAGAAATTTTCATTCCACTGTTTCTTTTATATTTACTTGATGCTAAGACGATATTTATCATGAAACATTGAACCGATACGAATCGCTTTCGAAATGTTACACGTAAATGATTGGAAATGATATTAAATAGTTATCAGTCACACGCAACAGAATATTATATACAAAGCTACTGCCAGATATGAAAGCGTCGTTTAAAATTCCATCGATTCCGTTACATATAATTAGAAAAGTATTCACAACAGCTAGTATGTATTAAATGTGACATGGAGATGTTTCTTAGAAAATTAAAAAATTGATCAAAATTCGGTTTCCATGCTACCAAATCATTCTTTGTCTCTTATTAATTTCGTTCGCGTTAAACTGTTAAGTGTTTATCTAACGGTAAATGTAACGAATAATAGACGAGTTCGCAAGGATAAACAAACCAAGAACTGTCATTCGATCGATGTAACAGCTGTGAGATAGATGGAATATGTGAGAAATGATTGGTTGTGCGTCTTTGATATTATTCTATTAAACAAAGAATAACGTTGGAAATGCATGAATGGAGAAAAAAAACAAGAATTACTAATGACGTTACTTACCGAAGCAAGAGAGAAAGTGTTTTATTGTTAGCGCACTCGAGGATTTTTTTCTTTTCCCAACCCTCCACGGTTTTCACCCATTCTTCGCCAGGACTGCGCCAATCCTTTGATATGAACGGCATCGCTCGCAAGGTAATCGTACAGGACGGTTACTCTACTCGCGTATGCAAACCACAAGCGATTCTTCGTCTAACGATAAAATTATATTACGAACACACCTCACTGTACCACGGGCGTTCAATGTTTGCTCGTAAGACAATTTGGTCTGTTCGGTTTACTTCGCGGCTGCGATCGACCGCGCATGGCTTTGTTTTACTGACGTCACCTTGATATCAGCTGTGCAACTGACATGCACTCTCGACACACGCTCCGCCATCTTGAAATTTTTATCTTACGCATGCGCAATGAAATTTGTTCCAAAGGAGCGCCATATTCAGATGTTATACGATTCGAAAGATTAAAGTACCGCATAATAGTACTAATTTCGCATAATAATTTATTTTTCCTTTGCTTATATTGGTTTTATCAATTACAACGAAACTATCAACGAAACTATATATTTTTTTGTTTTATTAACTATCTGTAAAAATAAAATTATACAAACGTACATCGTAATGCATATGTTTCGATCGTACAAAAAAATTATATACCAGCATATATGAATCATGCTTATGTTACATTCATATTATTTACTTGCTCGTTTACTTCGGAAATAATATTTATGGGCACTGATTCTCCTTCTCCTTCTCCTTCTCCTTCTCCTTCTCCTTCTCCTTCTTCTTCTTTTTCTTCTTCTTCTTCTTCTTTTTCTTCTTTTTTTTCTTCTTCTTCTTCTTCTTCTGTTTCTGAATCCGTTGGTGGAAAATCTGGAACTACTATTGGAAAAGCATAACGTATAAATGTTAGCAATAATTTACCGATAATAATGTAATATTCATGATGCTATATTAATAAGAAATAATCAATTAATGATAAAAAAAATAATACGAGAATTACCATGTCTATTCAATTTCTCTTCTTTCGCGTCTATAAGGAATTTTTCTTGCGTTGATATAATTTCTTCCGCACTTGTACAAAGTGAATATTTTTTTAATAATTCGTCATTTAATTTTAAAAACGAGTGGCCCCAGGAAAATTTTCCGAGGTAAAACTTTGCTTCCTCGGGAAAACCTGTTATAATTAAAGTAGCAGCTATAGCTTCTACGCAACTTAACTGACAAGGTTTGCCATAATTTATTGGATTCGCAGCAACTAGAAACGGTAAAAGACGAGGATTGGGAGTTCTCATTCTACTAAATGGAGTATCTTCCAAACGTGCCCAACTACAATCGACGACTGCACAACCATAATTTTGTACGATATCTCGATCTGTTGGACTAACACACTACAACATGATATTTCAATTTGGGGTATCAAAAATGAATTCATTTTATGTATTTTACTAAAGGTATTCCATACCTTTTGACCAATTGGAGTAAGAACTAATCCGGAAAATCGAGCTCCTAACCTTAATATTTTCACTAAACCATGTCTAACCAATTTTCTACCGGAACACTTTTTAGGATCGCAATGCTCAAGATCCCACATAGCGATAGGGAAAAAACAGTCGAATCTATTTCCAAGTTCTTTATATAACCAAACATTTCATTCTAACCTGACACCTCATCTTCCTTATCCGATTTATCCCTTTCTTGACGATATCTTTCTTCTTTGCCAATAACATGTCGAGGTCGCCTCGTTAGTATTCGCTTTTTATTTCTCTTCCCGTGAGACGACATTTACAAAGTTTTAAAATGTTTCTTAATATAACGTCCCGTAAAAACACATAGACACGTGAAACAGATTTTCTCAATTTGAAGGTTACTTGTCAATAATGAATGTATTCAAAAGTCGTCGACAACTATATGTTGCAAGAACACACGTGCGTGCATATGCGTGGGTATGCAAACTTATTTTTAACAAAATGCTATATTTTATGACGCATAAAAATACTTGAATGTAATAATGTTATGTCATACAAACTTTCCTAACAACAAACAGTAGTTGTTTATTCTGAAATATTTTATTTACAATATTTCTTCATTTACCAATATGTTCATACATATTTCTAATCAAATATTCATGTATTATTTATCATCATAAATATTAAACTAAATTTATATATAATTATTGTTTAATAAAAGTAGAAAAGTTAAAATTATTGTAATTACTTATATGTATATATAAGACTATAAAAGTACCACTACGTTCAGACGGCCCTGGGACACTGTTAGAGTGGATAACAAGTGGCTGTTCTGTTCTCAATCACTCCGCGGAACACAAATCGTTCATTGAATTAGGTATTCTTTAAACATGTGTTTAAAGACAATTTGATTCGAATGGAAATGTCTAATTCAATCTTACATTACTCTTAAATTCAAGGTAGGTATTGATTTGTACCACTTTACGTGTTAGTTTTTATATTTCATATTGATACGCATTATTAAAATTATTATTTCGCAATCGTGTATAAAAACAGTGACTAGTTAATGCGTTTTTGTACAATTGAATATTTCCAGTTTTTTATTTGATGTTAATATTTATACTGTTCACGCCGCTTAAAGGACATGGATCCAGGTATTTTATTGAAGAAAATATATCGTTTGTTATTTTATAACGCTTTCGTATGCATATACAATGTTTAAATGTTTCAATTATCATTAATTATAAAATTAGGGTTTAGGATATTTGTAATAAATTTTTTCATATCACTACTATGTAACATATGGATATTGTTAAGATTTTATAAATATGCGATAGATTTTTTCCATTTTCTTGTAATATGCTAATTTATAAATGACAGTTAAATATATTACATGTTAATTTATTTTAAATATTATTATATCTTATGAATTGTTTAATAACTACTGGTTATATTTTACAAGAAAACACAAGGAAAGAAACAATTGTAAAGTTAACAGATTGGTTGCGTGGAATTTGGGAGATGAGACGTCAAACTGGTCCTGTACAACAATGGATAGATTCAATACCATCACCAATAAAATCCAATTTTTCAACAAAAAATGAAAATCAAGGAGAATCAAATAAAAAATGTAGTACTCCATTGGCTTCGACAGAGCCTAAGGATATTCCATATTCTATAGGATCAAAACAGATAACTATGACTGTATCTGCACCTATTAATGTTCCTAATGTAACTCCGATTAATACAACAAGTTTACCTAGGTATCATATCACAAAATAAGAAAAAAAAAGAAAAAAAAAACAGAAATAAGCAATATTTTGTATATGTAATTAAGGAAACGCCTATGTATGTGTAATTATATTTTTATATTTCATATATAGCTCATTAACTCATAAATTGGTTCGAGATCCAAGCTTGCAATCTGACAGCAGTCATTGCAGCAGCGTGGAAAGCTTATTAGAATTAAGAAAAGCAGACCCAGAAGCAATTTTACTTGGCCTTGGATTTGGTGGTTGTTCAAGTAGTCCGCAAGAAAATGGTTCCTTTTCTCGCATACCAAAAAGGTTTCTGCAGCCATCAAAGTTGAAGGGTATAGCCATTAATGATTTTATGAAGCAGCAGCAAGAGACTAGCGAATCTTTTGATTCTGTATCTTTAGGATATAGAGGTTTGACAGGTGAGATATATATAAAAAATTAATAAGTATGATAAACATGCAATAGAACATTAAATGAAGAATAAAATATAATTTAAAAGTTTTTACACTTTAATTTACAACAATTGAAATAAAGATATAAATTGAATGTTGTAGATAAATTATTATAAATTACAAATAAATTTGTATTATACAAATAGTAATGTTATAGGAAGTGATGACACTATATTTGTGTCTAGACATTACCCGCATCGCAGACATTCTGGACCAATTAATTTTGTAAGTCTTATGACAGTTAGGATTTCCAAATTTTTCTTGATTTTAAAGCAATTTTTGTTTCAAGTGTTTGAGGTTTTAATTTGTAGTAGACAGGGAAAAAGAAAAAAAAGAGAGAATTGTTTTGTTCATTTTCTTAATATGCTTAATTACCTCTGCTTATGAATATGTATACATATATTTTGTTCTTTTTAAATATCTTGATTTTTGCTATAAATAACGAGTAAATAGAACTTGCATGAAACATTTATTATGTTTGTGAAAATATTTAATGTTTGATATAAATATATAGCTATTTTTGTATTATAAATAAAGTAATTGTAATTATTTACGTGAAGTATAGCAATAAATACTAATTAAGTATAACAAATTTATTAAATATCATTAAATATTTTTAAGTTGTAGGATGTTCATTCATGAAAATAAAGTTACATATTTTTTATAATTTACACACTATATATTTTCATAAATTGTTGTTGTTTTTGTTTACAGATAATTCTAATATTATGTTTATTTGTTGTTAGCATGTAATGACGATATTTACTTGCTAAGAAATTTTAAATCTTTTTTTTTTCCCCTATGTGAAAGGCTCACCGTACGTAGCACCATCGGAGATCGTACAAAAAATTATGCAACGTTTACGAGAGCATGAAAGTCATGAACATGATCCATATGCAATATACAATTCGTATGATCAATACAGCCCGTTACACTGTAGTGGTACTCTTTCTGTGCTGTCTCCTAATAGTAGACAATTTTTGGAACGACCACGTTCAAAAAGCCCCGACATGCGTAATAAACGTATGATTATTGGTAAGAATCATGTTCCATCTGTTCACTTGTTAAATACTTTTCAAACAGACTCGTCTATTATATTTTTGGAAAATGTAATGTTGAACATCGAACATTGAACATTAAACATTAAATACTTTTAGGACAAAAGTCTTTCGCGTTTGGACACGATGGTGACCTAATCGAAATCGATCCGCCTAACGTAAAAAGATCATTCGAAGATACTTCAAGCAATGATTTGAACATTACAAAGAATTCACAAGTATTTAATAATTTAGCAGATAACGATGATAAAATAGTCGAGCAAGTATCTATTGAGGGAATAGGAAAAGTATTACCAAAGCGATTATCTTTCGACAATAGCACGGAACTTAATGATATCGATGTTAATTTATCGATACAAGCGCCTAAAGAAAATTTATATGAGAAAAATGAAACCTTGTACAAATATATCGATTACGAAAACATTTCTCAAAATGCAATTTTACCAAATGTGTCTGACACTCGAAGAGCTAGTGACGGATTCTGTGATATGAAAGATGGACAAATTTTATCAGTGGTAAATAAACGAAGACACAGCGATGGTTTTGTGCAAACTACCGAATACAATAACGATACTATTTTAGCTCGAAAAAGAAAGACTTTGAAGCGTCAAAGTAGAATAAGCGATGCAGATGCGACAAATTATTGCAGTTTAAATTTTTGTAAGCCTGATACAGCACAATGCAAAGAATTGGTATATGATGTTTGCACGAAAAGTAACGTTTCCGCCAAATTGATTGTAAATGTTAATGAAACAACAAGAATAGATGGTGAAACTAAAAAGTATAATGTAACAAAATGTTCACAGATGTTTCCCAAAGAAACACATAACTGTATAGAATCAACAAACGATAATTTGAATAAAGAAAAACAAGATAACGAATGTTGTATCGAAGATATTCAATCAGTAGGGCAAATGTGTATAGATGAAGAAGAAAGGGCAACTTGTTGTTGTCATTCTGGTACTAAGAAATATTGGAAG
This sequence comes from Eufriesea mexicana, assembly GCF_001483705.2. NCBI lineage: Eukaryota > Metazoa > Arthropoda > Insecta > Hymenoptera > Apidae > Eufriesea > Eufriesea mexicana. Next base: position 235,581 of record NW_016909723.1, read on the forward strand.
AAAATGGAAAAAATTATTCAAGAAAATAAAAATTTGGAAAGCATGGTAACAAAAAGTAGAAAAGAAATGGCAGAAATTCGGGAAATGTTGAACAGTGTATTGTCCGTGCGGTTAGAACCTGGTTTTTAACGTAAATTATATTAGAAATGAGAAAATGCTATATTCTAGCTAATATGATGTTAGAACATTTAATGGCCTTAAATTAATATCGACTACGTGTTTTTAAAATTACTTCGTGTACTTTGGACAAATAATCCTTTTGAATGTATCTTTCAAGCATCATACTATATTTAAGAAAAGTGAAAATTATCACACAAGATAATAAGTATATCATAAAAAATATCAATGCTGTAAAACTGCATTTTTGTTCAAAATAATTATATTTTCTTTTGTTGTCAATTTAAAATAAAGATGTAAATATTTTGTTATAATTTAAAATTTTTATTTCTTAGTAAATATTATGGATAATCTAATGTCCGTTTATCTCATATATTTACAGATAACGTATATGGTTGGTTCCATTGCTACGAAATAATTTTAATGTTTTATTATGTTTGAAAACTATAGCTATTGCGTTATTATTTTCTTGTTCCTATCCTTATAACATGCTACATGTTTGTTTAATGTTGAGATTTTCAGTTTAATTTTATGTCAATATATAAATTATTCTATCGTTCAATCGTACATGATATACATGTATACATTATATCGTAACAATGACGATTGAAATAATTTTTAATGATTCTTCATTTCATACTTAACATTTCAAAAATTGTACCAACCGTAAACAATGGATTTTTGTAGTGAATAGTAAAAAGATTTGAAATTCTAGTCCCATACATTTTTGCGTTAATAACGTGCTTTGACTTTCATAAACAAAAAAGTGAAAGATAAAAATAATTAATAATAGCAGTAGTGGTAGTGGAGAAGTAGCAGTAGTAGTAGTAGTAGTAGTAGTAGTAGTAGTAGTAGTAGTAGTAGTAGTAGTAACAATAGTAGTAGTAATGATGGTGGTGGTAATAATGATAATAATAATAAACAGATCCATCCTCGATTGAGAAAATAAAAAGTAAAGATTCGCTAAATTTTGATAAAACGTATGCTTAACATATTTTCTTTATGTAAATTAATTTTGAAATAATTTATGATTTATAAATAAAAATTAGTATTATATTCGTGAATCTTAAAAAAAAACAACAACATCGACAATAATAATAACAAAAAGAAAAAAAAAACAGAAAAAGGAACACGGTTATTCTCTGTTTAAGAATTCTTATGCACTATTCAAATTTACCTTTCTCTAAACATTTCTTCGTATTTAAATATACGTATGTTTGTTCAATCACCAATATATGATATATTCTAAAGAGGCAAAGGCTTTTTTAAAATTTTGTATATAATGAAAAAAAAAGTTACTATGAATGATTACTTTTATAGAATTATAATTTTATAAATTCATTAATTAGCTTTCATTCTCAAATATTGTTTTTTATATATATATAATATATATTTTTAAAATTATATTTACGTATTATTAATTAAAACATTTAAAGTACAAATTAAAATGGAAGTTACAACAGGATTGATGTATATAGGTGTGTATATATAAATAATATAAAAAAATATACATATATATATATATATATATATACACACACACACATACACACGTATTTATTTTTATTTGATGTATTATTTAATGTTTAAATCGTTAAACTTGTAACGAAAGTTATATTCCATATCATGTGTCTACATTCCAATAAATTTGATGTATACAAATTATACAAACAGGACAGGAGCTTTGTAGAAAATATGAAATGTACAAATAATATAGGAATATTGAATAAATATTTGACACGATTAATTTTTACTTTCTCTCTCTCTCTCTCTCTCTCTCTCTCTCTCTCTCTCTCTCTCTCGCGCGTTCTTTTTCTCCTTTTTTCATGTATGTGAAACACAATTTTTATCTATAAAGCTAGATCGAACATGACATACCACCGAGCATGATTGATGACAGTACAGTCACAATTAATTTCTTATTCACACTGTTGCTACTAACATAAATTCATTATACACAATATTTATAGCCATGAAAACTTTGAGATTAAAATAGAGAATAAAAAAAAAAGAAAAAAAAGAAAAAAAAGAAAAAAAAGAAAAAAAAGAAAAAAAAAGAAAAAAAAAGAAACAATATGATTTTTCCAATGAATTTATACGACAATAGGAACGTAAAACCACAACGGTAACTGACACTGATTCATTTTCTATATCTATCTTTTTGTATTTCAACGACTAAACATAACATGGAAATCTAATTACTGAAGGTATTCTTATAACTGGACATCAGATTGTTAAGTGCAACAGAGGATCAAATGAATATTACAATCAATACTATGCGAATATTTTTATATCGATATTATCATTAAATGTAACGGAAATAATACGATAGCATTTTAAAAGTAACATGCAGTCAAATTAAGAAACTTTAGACTTTAGTCAAATTTATAAAACACAAAATATGAGTGGATATCGTACCTTTTAAGGAAACAATTGTTACAGATTTTTAGATAGCTTGATTGTTAATTGAAACAGATATAAGTGTTTTATAGAATTATCAATTATACATAAAGCTACCTTTAGTAAAGAACTGAGATCCATGGTCCACTCAATCTTATTTTTAAACACGAATCTGCTAGAATATCATTTTGTAAACTGCATCCATGTATTCATGTAATATGTCTGTGTAATGTTGATGTGTACCTGTGAATGTAGATGTATTCTTCCTTAGCATACCTTAAAATGTATATAAACAAATATGATCAAACATGATCTATATTTAGTCTTCTTTTTCTTCTCTGGAAAAAAAAAAAAACTATAAGAGAAGAAACCAATTATTACTGAACATTATTCTATGATTATGATGAAACAATAGTATACAAATAGAAAAAAGAAATAAGAAAAGAAGAAAAGATAATGGAAGAAAGCATACTTTACAACTTCCTGTTGCTGTTGATCGAGGCGAAGTTCAACAATTGTTTCAGTTCTACTTTGCACTTTGAAAGTAACTTGTGCAGCCAAATATTTATCTTTATTATTTACTGACCATCCAGAATACTGTAAAAGCCGTAACACTTATTGAGAATAAAATGGGAAAAAGATGCATAGATTTGGTAATAAAATCAATAACTGCATTGTAAGGCCTACCGTCGATGTACTTTTATACAATGTCTTTCCATCCTCTTTGAAGGGTAAAAATTTTTGTAGTAATGCTTTTCCATCTATCCTCCACAATGTTGGATCCGTATTCCCACCAATATCAGCTTTTGCAACAACGAATGCACCAGACTGCAACAATCGATGGAATAAAGATTGTACTCTTGTTATGACGAAAAGACAAAGACTCAAAATTTCATGTACAACTCACAGTAAAATCTTTTGGCGTTTCTCCCGATGATTCGTTAAAGCTATTATCATCAGAATCTTCATCTTCATCTTCTTTTTCGTCTTCATCTTTCTTGGACCGCCTTTTTCTTTTAGGTTTCTTTCCTGTGTCTGAATCAGATTCCTCGTCCTCTTCATCATCCTCTTCATCTTCCTCTTCTTCTTCTTCATCTTCCTCTTCTTCCGAGTGTTGCCGCTTTTTAGCAGCTTCTCTTTGTGGTCTTTTTTTGGCAACGCTCTAAGGATTAACATTAATATTACGAAAATAATCGAAATTCAAAGGATACATTATGTTTCTTGATATTAATTACAAAAGTTATACACATTTACATGTATATAGTTTGTTTCCTATATTATTTATAGAGATAATTATACAAGTATATAAATTGTATAGGGCGAAAATAATTTTGCAAAATGAAAACAGATAATAATGTCTTTGCATTGAAGTATAAAAAAAAATTTAATAATGCGAAGCGCAAATGTAAGGACCGTAAAGAACGTAAAGTTGTACTGTTTTGAAATATATATTGACCGGCGTCACAAACCGGCCGGCAATGATTTCTCGTCGACTGTAATAGTATTTCCAAGGATAAGCGATTTCTTAAGTATATAATAAAAAGTAAAATTTAACGGCGCGCGTTTTACTTATATTAAGAATTAAGGCTAATTTCCCGGTAAAATGCACGTTTATCGAGACATTTTGTTAGTAGCAATATATTTGCAAGATAGACCATATATATCGGGTAGCATGTTTGACACGCTACGACACATCACTACTACACATAACCGACGCAACTTGTATTTTCTCGTTATCATGGGGATTGATTGATTAAAAATTTTCCGACAATAATGAAAAATATGAAATTAATAGAAAGATACAAGCATATGTATAATCTCTTACCCAGAAATATTTGCTTTCATTGTTATTATTTGGATGAAAAATTTATAACGAACAAAAGTAAGAGTGACTATCTGACCGACAAAGCATTTTTTTTTCCTTTTTCGCGATGAACGACATACAAACATTTTCGCATATAACAAAATTGGTCGAATGTATAAGAGGAAAAGGAGGAATTAAAGTTCTCATCAAAAGATAAGAAAAATAGGTTCAAGACAGTAGTAAAGAAGAAGAAAGTATTAGTAGCGTGGGCTTACTTCGGCTCCGGCCTCGGGAGTCCACTCTTCTTCAGAGGCTCCTTCTACTTCTTCTGGATCATCCGCGGAATATTCGTCCTCGTCTGATACATCCTTAGTTTTCTTCATGTTGCTTTTTCGCGAAATGTTTGCAAACTTTCCCAATGGGGCTTATCGAAGAAGAGAAAAACCCACAAGATCACGTACGAGACAGACCAATTACGTGCGCGACTGCCGCAAACAATATGGCGGTATATAGCGGTGGGAATCGTCTTTTACGCATATCCTGCTGCGCAACCTGGAAGCGACGCGTACTTCGTAATTTCCTGCGCGTTCGTAGAAGCGCGAGACACGGAATTTTCCGTTGTCTATTTAAATCGTTTATAAGATTTTTGTATTATATTTACGAAATGCGGCAATATAAAGTAAAAGGTGCTATTATGAAATGGAGAAGAGAAAATAAATAAGGGAAATAGAAAAGAAATGTAAACGCGAGTGGGTGAAATAAGTTAAAGCTGAGAGTGTATATTGCTGTTGTATCGTGTATTGTCATTTAAATAGCAACTCTAGTTATTATGTTTATATGATTAATTGATTAGTTGCTTTTAATTTATATCGATTATTTCTTAGCATGTTAGCTGGAATTTGTCTGAATTTTAAAATGTTTTTCGAGTCGGATCGATACGAGGGTTCGCGCATGCGTTAATATTTCACAGAGTAGGACGCCCCTTTAGTATTTGCGGTGCTAAGAAGCGCATTGTTAGCGTAGCGAGTTAACGTTGAACGGTCGGGCGAAGAAGGTAAAAATGTTCGAGCTATACGGTGTGAGTAAAGACGGTATGGTTTATCGGTCCCCACCGCCAAGAAGGAAAGATGTAGATATATTAGAGGTAATTCAGCGAAGTTGGTTCATTTTATCGTTTACTTATTATAGATTATAGATTAGGTGCCACTAAGATCGGGAGTGCTGAATTTTCGATCGATACATTTGAGGATATTAAATTGTATATTCTGGTCGTTTACAATGCGTGTACCCTCATATCGCGCAATAAAGAATGAAGTTGCCGTTAGATGGATTGGTCGATTTCTATCGGAACATTCTAAATGAATAGTTAAGAGAGAATATTTCGAGAATGGAATAATTTCAATTGTCTGATAGATGAAGCGTTATCTTTTGTAGACTTGCTTGCAATTACCGTCCCCTGAACTAATGAGAAAACTGCCTAACGGTGATGCGATATATCATGGAAAAGATTCCGGCGTTTCCACTTCTTTGGATAAGAACAAAGAACCACCGAGGGAAAGCAGTGAGTGTTGAAGTAACAAACTTCTTTATATAGATCTAGTTGTGTAGACGCGACCACATGCGTAAACTGTAACCTTTCAAACATAATTCTTACGCGTATAATCGCGTTTATCGTTAGCAGAGAAAGGTGGTTTTTATAGTTGAAATAAAATGAACGAAGAGAAAATTGGAAGGTAAGAAACGATTAATTAAAGAATAATTTCGCTTCTTCACATTTTCGTCCCCTCACTTGCTCATTGTTTTCGAAAGATAGAATGGTCGAAGCGTAGAATACGTAGAAAGGATTAGTTGATAATAGCCAATTGTAGTATCGATAGGGGTTAGGTGAATCGACAGTTGAGCAGTTTGTCCATTATTTTTACGTTTGTATTCGTCGCTGACTAAAGAACGACGTAAAAGGAAGGTGTGTGGATACTGTGATACGCAGGACGGAGCGTGTTGAGGAAATGGATAGTGATGATTGGTTTCTTTTTCCTTGGATGTGCTCTGGTCGCCGGTGTTGGATTACCTTTGGCTTTAGAACTACGAAGCTCGCATTTATTGGAAGCTAGACTTCAAGTTGTACGACGAATGCTCTCGGAAATACCTTTGATCGACGGGTAAGAGATTATATCACGTAAACTGGATTGATCCGGACGGTTCAATGGAAAGGAGAGAATGTTTTCAGGCACAACGATTTCGCGTGGAATCTTCGAAAACATCGAGGAAGTACAAAGTTGAAAGACTTTCCTTTCGACGAGGATTTGTCGCGAAACGTAAGTTGGGGCTCTCGATGGCAAACCGATTTAGTACGTTTACGGCAAGGCATCGTCGGCGGCCAATTCTGGTCAGTGTACGTTCCGTGCGAGGCACAATTTCTCGACGCGGTACAGCTGACCCTGGAACAGATAGATATTGTGCGTCGGCTCGTCTTGAGATATCCGAAGAGAATAAGAATGGTAACGAGCAGTAAAGAGCTGGAGAAGGCGCATAAAGATGGCGTGATCGGAAGTTTAGTAGGAATCGAGGGTGGTCACAGTATTGGAACGTCGATGGCTGTGCTGAGAAGTTTTCATCGGCTAGGAGCAAGATACATGACCCTGACACACAAATGCAACACCCCGTGGTAAGTTCAAGTTTACCTTTACCTTTCTTTAGGTAAACTTTCTTTATTTAGTTTGTTTTATGTCGTAATACGATGCGTATAAACACGAATAGAAATACAAAAATACGAATACGGCAGATAAAGTAGGATCAATGCGTGTACTTACGTATAGACGCGTATACGCGTGTACGTTTGTTTACATAAGCGGTGAGAAACCATTTTGCCATTTGTTCACAGGGCGGATTCATGCTCCGTAGAAGATCCGAATTCGGTGGCGTCATTGGATTTCCACAGCGATGGGTTATCGATATTTGGCAAGGCGGTAGTAAAAGAGTTGAATCGATTAGGGATGTTCGTAGATTTGTCACACGTTTCGATAAGAACCATGAGGGATGCATTGACGATGAGTAAAGCACCGGTGATATTCTCTCACAGCGCAGCCAGAGCTCTCTGCAATTCGTCCAACAATGTTCCGGACGATATACTCCGTAATTTGGTGAGAGAGATTCTTTTCTTATCATTTTATATTCATGTACGTATATAGTTTTCGATAGTCCGTTTTACGTTGCATGTTGATAATAACGCGAATAAGGTTGATGCCTTATAATAAACACACGATGAAAATATATATAAGAAAGTAAGTTTCTTGTTTCAGTCGGTAAATGGTGGCCTGGTTATGGTGAGCTTCGACAGTGCGCATTTAAGCTGCGGTGATAAAGCTTCGATGTTCGACGTGATAGGTATGCGTACGTTGAATTCTATTTAAGGAGTGTTATTAAAGATAGTTTTGCACCGACTGCATAATAAAGAGAAAGCGAAAGAGAAAGAGAAAGAGAAAGAGAAAGAGAAAGAGAAAGAGAAAGAGATAGAGAAAAGAGAAGGAAAAGAAAAGGAATGAAACGAATTAAAGGTTGAATAGGTATTATAGGTTGAAGAGGTATAATAGAGGTATAATAGAGGTATAATAGATTTGTCTTTGCAGCTCATATCAATCACATAAGGCGAATAGCTGGTGTTAACCACGTGGGTCTTGGAGCTGGCTATGATGGTATATCGAGGTAAGCACGAATCTTGATACAAACATTGAACTTGGTATCGAATGACAGATTATTTTAAGATAACGCAATGAACACGCAATACTTTTGCAAATGTATTTAGTCCGCCAGTGGAACTTCCGGATGTTTCTGGTTATCCTTTGCTACTGGCCGAATTGACCAGAGATAGAAGATGGTCGGCGTTGGACATAAAGAAATTAGTGGGTGGAAATTTGTTGAGGGTATTGAAGGAAGTAGAGAATCACGCGATAACCATGTCGCATCAATCTCCGGCAGAGGAATTGATTCCTCAGGAGTTGATAGAGGATACTGCCTATTGTAGATATCACGATACCTAAAAACGATTTGACGTTGCAAAGTTAAGCGTTAATCGATCCTACACGGAACGTCGAGTCATCTGTACCTTATCGTTTTCTGTCTTTGTACCTGGATTACTTTGTTTTATATTTTTTAATAAAGCTAACTACGGATCGTCCGAATCATCGCTTCTTTTATTCCTTGTATTTTCGAGTTTGCCATTCGCGGTCCCGGGCTCCGATCCCCGTGTGCATATTTAGTAGTTTTTTCCAATCTATTTTTTATTTTGTATTCATTTTTCGCCTATGACAAAATTGTAAATAAAATTTCTTATTTCTTAATAAATAATGTATTTCTTTTCCACTTTCTTATGCTAGTATATATTTGTTAGAAAATAATAAGATTACTGTGCAAGAAAAACAGTTTTCTATAGCAATCTTATTTACTACAGTTGTTTCGTGAAAGAAGATAAGAAAATCTATTGCTCGCGTAAGTATTAATTACATGCTGACAAACTTTCTGACAACACCGGGACAAAAATGATTGGACAGATGATAAAAATTATAGTACAGATGAAACCGGGTACCAAACCAATCTTTGACAGAACTCTTAGAAATATTAAGAATATTTGATATAATTGTCGGATTAGTTTTCCTGATTGGTAACATGTTATAATGATGTTAATTCCTCTATTTTTTGTTATTGTATAATAATAATCGGTGTATTTGTAAGAAAGGAAGGAAAGGAAGGAAAGGAAGGAAAGGAAGGAAAGGAAGGAAAGGAAGGAAAGGATCCGTTCTCGCGAACCTAACCTACCGGATAGTTGTCGACGCGCATCATTATCGCAGAGTATCGTCGTCTACGTCGAAATTAGAAAGAAGATACGAAGGATCAGCAAAGAGCCAACGGGGGAGGGATTAGCATTCGACGTGTAGTTGGTTGTATCGAGGAGATAAAGCGTGATTGGATTCTCGAAAAGACATTGGATTACGAAAGCGAGAGAGACGAAAGGAAGGGAAGGCAACGAGGAAAAAGAGAATAGCACGATTCGTGCGGGAACAAAGTCCTCATGGGCTTTCTTTAGTTTTGCATTCGATAACGATTACCATTAATTATCGATTACCGGTGATTTAGTGCCGATTATCGATCATCCACGTACATTAACAAGCGGAATCTTCAACTTTTTAAAACGTGCTTTCATTGAACATGCTCTTGAATATACTTGAATAACTTGAATATATAAGGAAATGTTAATACGCATCGCTCTTTGCGACTGCAGGAATGTACACATTCGTGCGACATCCTAGTATAATTGGACGAAATATTCATTACGAAAAGGTAAATGCAAAAGGTAATGGCAAAAGTATGGATCGAACGTCAGGGGTAAAAGTTGAATTGCTGGATAACGAGCGTTCCGCCTGGTTCGCGATTTCTCGACCTCTGTCGTGTGACCTATTTCTCATCTCTCTCAGACGATTTCTCACAGCTAAAGTGGCAATCTCGAGAAATGGAGAAGTCGCGGAGGGCGGTGCATCATCGTGAGACCAAATGAAAGAAAGCCCGTATTAGAATGACGGAGAATCGATCACGGTCCGATTCAAAGCGGTGAGAATCCGTTGCTGGACGATGGTTTCGTGGCGGGGAAGTGGTAGGGGATTCGAAGATTATATTCATTGGTTCGTAAGTCGAAGCATCAGTTTAGTTTACTATCGGTTTCAAGACGTTTTCTTCTCTCCTTAAGGCGAGCTTCAACGCGTTTGAAAATGAAATAAGCTTCACGATCGTTGCAGTGTTGGGAAATTGGGAATCGGAAGTAAAAGAAGAAAAAAGGCAGGTGTGTAGCTTCGATTTCGATTTTCAGTGATCGCTTCTAAACTGACGATACTAAACTGGCAATAGGCTTATGGCAATAAACGGAGATGGAAAATTAAGATGGAAAACTATTCGAAGATTTAGTATGCGTATGTGAGGCAGATTCTACAGGGGGTATATAAGGAGGACAGGTGAGTATCGGAGTTCGTACGGCGGTTGATTCATCGTTAAATTCATCGCGTTTAATCGATGAACGCGAGTTTGAAAAAAACGATCTCGCGTAGCGAGATACAATGGTCGGTAGGAAATAGCCTTGGAGAATGAACTCGCGACCCTAGATCGTGAGCACATGTTTCGCGTAACACACAACACCTAGCCGCTCATTCCTCTTCCTTTTCTTTCCTCTTGCGAGAATTCATATTTTATACAATTCACAGGCGTGAACTGTATAATCTCACGGAAAATGAGGGTTCTCGAAAAAATAGTTGAGTTGATATATAGTTGATATATAGTTGATTTCGAACCAAGGAGAACGATATACTCTTGAACAGTCTTTACCTCTCTTTGTTTATCGAAAGGAAGGACAAAGAAGAGAAAAAAAAGCGAGAGATAAAAACGTTACCGCATCAGCGAGAAATCGTGTTGAAATTAACCGATTGCCAAGTGAAAACTTGGAGATGAAGATTCGTTATCGCGATATGCTTCGTATAAAAATACATGTTTCCAAAGATAGACCCCGTTGCGATGCAATTTAACTTACGCTAGTTTATTCTTACTTGTCCTTCGACTGTTCTTTGTTCCAGACGAAATTCAATCAAGCAAAGAAAGAAAAGCCAATGATGAAGTACAAGGTAAGGACAAGAATCTCTCTCTCTCTCTCGATGCTTATGTCATTTGTCATCTGCATTCGCGGGTACGTGCGTATTTTTTGGTTAATCTTGCTAATAAGAATAGTTGTTTACCAAATAGCGAAGAAATTTGAGCCGAGAGGAGTTTGTTACCGCGGTGTTAATTTTTTCCCCATTCTTTTTTTTCTTTCTCTTTAATCGCAGCACGAGTCACACGTGGATGGATTTCGTCGAACGAATTGATTGGAAAGATATAATCGTGGTAATAGTTGATGCATCGTCGGATCGCGAACAGAAACGAAGATCACGTTCACGGTATCATGTACATCCACGTTGCCACGTTTGCAAATATACGCGAACACGACCGCATGCTTCTTTCCGTATTATTTTCCTCTCATTACATAGTTGTTGCCACGATGATACTTAGTTGCATAGAACGCATTAGCGATACAAATATTTACCGTGAACGCGAAAATTGCCTCGAGCCCGTAGAGTTTGAGATTGAAAATTTCGATTAAGCTTATAGAATGATACGAGAGTTTTTCGTAAAATTTGTTTTTCTTCAAGATACTAATCGAGCCTTTTAAACGCGTGTTCCCGATGAATCCCGCCATCTGATTTTCCTTTCGATAATCGGTTCTTATTCGATCACTTACCCGAGTGATCTCGCTCGAATCATCGAATCCGAGCATCGAGCATCGAGCATCGAATCGTTCGTTCTGCTACTTCCGATATGCACGATACACGATGATTGATCATCGGATAAACGATAGGATGAAATTTAATGGAACACATTTGGATTGTTCGTTTATAATCGTTATTCGTTTCAAATGTCGCAGCATTTCGATATCAACGTAATTCTTATTGAATAGAGCTGTTATTATTCGTACATTACGGACATAAAGGCGATTCGTCAGCCTCTTCGTACTTACTTGTTCCTTCTTCTTTCTCAACAGGTAAACGATCCGGAGGCAACCGATCAGACGAATGCAGCGAATGAGTTGAAAAGCGATTCGATACTTTCGTGGTAATTGATATTTTATGCGTTGAGAAAGAACAAAATTGCCGAGTACGCGCGTGAACCTATTTGCGCGAACCTATGCGTTTCGATGGTAACGTAAAGGTCCTTTTAATTATTACCATGACAGGCATTACCATTCGAGAGGCGAGAAAAAGTTTGACGAGAAAGGAAGGAAATTAATCATAATCGTTGGTTTGTTGACGGTAATGGTGGTTGCGTTGCTCGTAACATTGACCGTTCAAGCAGCTATTTTCCGTAAGGACAGATACAAAGAGGTGTGTCAGAGCGAGGAATGCGTGAAGACAGGTACCGTAAAATCAAGGTTTTTCTATTCCTCGATTTCTCTCGAAGCAATTAGCCTTGCTAATTGCATTAGTAATCGAAACGCATAAATGTACGAGAGAACGTCAATTTCAATTATCCTTGCATAGAAATAATTTATATTCGTGCTGTTATTCACCGGCGTAGCTAGGGATCGACTATTCTCTTGCGTCTGTTAATTCGATAATCTTATATTCTTCGATTAATAATTACAGTTTCTTCTAACATGTATACCTATAAATGTGTTTCGTAACGCGCTCGATACTAGCGATATAGCTACTGATTGATTGCTGGTGTATCGCAAGGAGCGGTGGGGAACCGACGGGGAACCGCTTTAGGCGAGAGAAACTCTGGTTACGCCGTTGCTGTTGTTATTCGCGTTCGCTGACGATGATGATGCTGTTTGACGATAGCCATTGCACCCATGTGAAACAAAAGTTATCGTTTCATTCCAGCCGCCAGGATAATAGAGGCGATTAACAGAACCGTAGATCCTTGCCAAGATTTTTACAAATTTGCCTGCGGTGGTTGGATTTCCAGGAATCCTATACCGCAAAGTCAAGCTTCCTGGGATCAAATGAGTCATCTGAGAGAACAGTTGCTGGAAAATCTAAGGGTACTGCTCGAAGAATCAAACGACGATAACGATCTGCTACCGATCAAGTTGGCTAGAGCTTTGTACAGCACTTGTATGGACACGGGTAAGAAAATCCGATCGATCTTAATTCTTAACTCTAAATAACTAACACGCAAGGCACATTGGGTTCATCGTCGTTTTAGAGAGCGTCGAGGCATTGGGACTCGATCCCATCTATGAGACGTTCGATAGGCTCGGATTACCGAAAGAACCGCCATTGGGAGATGAAATTCCTCCGTTGGATATTGTCGGTATACTCGGCAAAGCGCAGAGAATTTTAGGTTTGAATCTATTTCTAAATTTTTTCATCAGCGAAGATATACTAAACACCTCGAGAAACAGAATTACGGTAAGCCTGTATGGATGAGCATTTGTTCGGTTAAACGTACACACAGACGCGTGCGCATCTAAAATTCTAATCTAGACATCGAACTAACTGGAACGGTTGTAGATGGAGCAGATGTCACTGGGACTTAGCCAACATTATCTGCTTGATTCGTTACGATTTCAGTCGGAATTAATGGAATTCAAGAAATATATAAAAGCAATGATCGAAATAGCTGGCGTAGGGAATAAAAGCATGGAATTCGCCAACGAAATCTTGAATTTTAGCAGCAACATTGCACGCGTGAGTATTACCATGTTTCCCCGATAACCGCGCATCTATATATCTTATGGAAATAACGCAAAAGTATGCGTTTGTTCAGATCATGACGACTCCGGAACAAAGACGTAGCGCAAATCACCCTGTTTACGATCTAACTATCGACAAGCTGCAACAGCTAACAGATTTGGACGTGCAACAGGTGAAGGAATCCAAGTTGACAAGCTTATGAACCCGTATAAATAATAATAGTAATAATAATAGTAACAAGAACAACCATAGTAATAGCGACACTGATTGTACGATGACGATGACGAAAAGCATCGATGAAACATCAGCTTTCTTCTTTCTTCTTTTTTCTTTTTTTTTTTCTAATCGATCCGTTTTAGTGGAACTGGACCAGATACTTGGATGCGGTGTTCGATGACACGAACGTGACTATAAGTGCCGAATCGGATCATGCGATCGTAGTGGATTTGCGATATTTGCAAAAATTACCCACACTGTTAGCGGAAACGTCGTTTTCTACGATAGGTACCACACACCTATATATCCTATCGATCGTCTTATTGCGGAATCTTACACGTGTATCGTGTATCGTTGAATCGATACGATAATCGATACGATAATCGATACGATAATCGTCGACACGTGTTGCAGTGCGATTCGTATGGTGGAATGTTTATGCGACGGTTGCCCCGTTGACGTTGCAACGATTTCGTGATCTAGGTTTCCAATTCTCGCAGCAAGTTTTCGGTTTAAAGGAAAAGACACCGAGGTGGAAATCCTGTACGGAAAACGTAAACCGAAACTTTGGCATGGCTCTTAGTTACATTTACACGCGAAAACACTTCGACGATCAAGCCCGACAAAAGGTTCGTGCAACGCGACTTTCTTCTTTTTCGTTCACCGTCCATTCTTATCTACGCAATACAAATTATATACAATACATACAATATATAAAATATATAAAATACGTACAAAGAGCGATATAGAAATATGGAGCAAAAGAGAGCAGACGATTTTCAGGCTTTGGAAATGTTTCTCGATATTAAACAAGCGTTCGACGAGATGGTCGCTGAATTAGATTGGATGGACGGTAATACGAGAGCTCAAGCTCATAAGAAGTTGAATGCGATGAGACCGTTTATAGGAATACCAGACTGGATTACCAATTCCGAAAAATTGAATCAATTTTACGAGGGTGTGAGTTATCTTAACGCTCTTGTTGAGTGTTGTCTAACTTGAAAAATTCCGTGCAACTTGCAATTCCAAGATGAATATCCGTTGCAGGTTAATGTTATACCAGCACGATTACTTGATGCATTTTTGATGTTAACTAACGTGAGAATTAAGAAAAGTTTAAACAGCCTGCGTGAAAAGCCGGACAAAAATCGCTGGATAACGTCTGGTACTACGGTGAATGCATTTTACAGCGCGATATTGAACTCAGTGAGTAAGTATACGAATGATGTTTACGAATATTATCCTGACGTTTCGCGGTCTCGTCACGCTCTAAAATGTTTCCCTA
>NW_016909723.1:250872-269160 GCF_001483705.2 Eufriesea mexicana
CTACAGCTTTCCCAGCAGGTATTTTACATCCACCTTTCTACGGAAATGGCCTACGGTATGTATTACTCGCCATCTCTATCGTCCATGTGTATTTTCCAATAGCTCATCGAAATATCGAATATATTTCGTAGATCGATCAACTACGGTGCACTGGGTGCGATTATGGGTCACGAAGTAACTCACGGATTCGACGATCAAGGTAACGTATGAAAAGTCGAGACGCGTAACGTCTCGGTGTGTGTTTATCGCTGCAAATGGATAGCGAAATATTAGCTAAATCTCGCGTAAATAAAACGAAATTTCTCCGACTATCTATAGTACTGTATATGCGCGTTAGGACGTAGATACGATGAGAATGGAAATATTCGGCAGTGGTGGAGCAAAGAAACTTTGCGGCATTACCACGAGAAAATCGGGTGTATGATCAAGCAGTACAATAACTACCATTTACCGGAACTCGGCGATAATTTCACCGTGAGTACTAAGCATAAACCAAAATTATGCCAAGGCAGATGGTATGCGTGTACTCGATCGATAATTCCACGAGATCTTCGATGCTGTTTAGGTGAATGGCATGAATACGCAGGGGGAGAATATAGCTGACAATGGTGGCATACGAGAAGCTTACAGAGCGTATCAAAAATACAAAGCGAGAAACACTGATCCACTAGTTTTACCTGGTCTCCACGATTATAACGAAGAACAATTGTTTTTCATAGGTTTCGCACAAGTAAGTAAGACGACCACTTATCGGACCACAATCGGGAAACAGATACGCAATCTTCTTTTTCTTTTTTCACCCTTTTCTTTGTTCTTTATTAAAGCAAAATCATGATTGTTCATAAATTGCAAAATATTCTTCAACATGCATAACGATCCAACTTTTCCGTTTTTTCCGCCAAATTATACTTGCAGCATGAATTCGTGAGGAATGCGTGTATATGTAAATATGTATTTCTATATGTTTGAATAGGCCTGGTGCGGCAATTACACGAACGGAGCATTAAAGTCTAAACTGGTAGAAGGAACTCACGCACCGAATCATTTCAGGGTTATCGGAACTTTATCGAACAATGAGGATTTTGCGAAAGCATGGAATTGCCCGGTCGATAGTCCCATGAATCCATCTCGCAAGTGTATTCTCTGGTAATCATGCGTAATTACCCACTACCTGCACCTAACCAGATATTACTGGAATCTTCGAGAGTTACGTTCTATTACGAAATTACTTTCGCCCTTTAACAAGATAATGTTATTATCTCCTAATCTTGCACGTCCTATGATATTCCTTGGAAAATTCGAGGGACAGTAACGAAATTGTAGAGCGATTCGTAGCAGCTAACGTGTTCCACTTAAACGTACTATTAGATACATTATCTATTAAAGTTTATCTTCTGTAATTGTTATACAGAATGCGAGTATAATATTTTTAAACCGAAACAACATTATACAATGATTCGCCGCTCTTTCATTGTTTCTTCTTCTTTTTCTTTAAACTCGGCCCATTCTCTTCCACGACTTTTTCCTTTTTCCTTTTTTTCAAAAGAACCTTGCCGTTTTCTTTCCATTCCATCCATTTCACTTCCGATTCGTTCAATTTTCCAGCGATACCCTGTTCCGAAGTCTTCTCGTTCCATTTTCTTGCTCTCTTAAAACATGTATTATTATTTTCCTCCGAAGGTATAAAACGTTTCTTTCTATCTCTATTCCAACTTTCCTTTTCCTTCTTATCGTTAACATAATTGATACTGCCGTCATCGTTATTCGACGACTTACGCTTCTTCTTCTTAGGTAAATAATTACTGTTATCAATCGTTGTATCGTCTTCTACCTTCTTTTTCCTTAAAATCGATTTATTCCTTTTTTTATCTGGAATAATTGCAGTTTGCACCTCTTCTATACTCCTTTTTTTCTTTGATTTTTTTTTCGTTAATTTCATACGCGAGTCATCGGTCCAAATTGTTTCCCGATCACTTTCGTTTTCGACAACCACTTCCTGTCCAAGTCTGAAATTTTTCTTCTTCTTCTTCTTCTTCTTCTTCTTCTTCTTCTTCTTCTTCTCCTTCATCTCTTCTCCATTCTCTGGTTCTATTATTTCTTCATCGCATACGAGATTCTTATACGAACTCGCAAGGGACAAACAGGTAATTCGAGCACCACAATTGACAGTTTGCAGCATATCCAATTTATGTTTACGATATCTCCATAGTTTAATTTCTCCCGAACTGGAAGCGGTAACTAATAAATCGTCCTTGAAAGCCATACATTTCACTCGTATATCATGCGCAACCGCTTCTACGGTTTGAACTGATTTCTCAAGGTCATAAAACTTGATCTGACCATTTTCCAAACCAACGGCAATTAAATCGTCCTTCAAGAATTCTACACAAACGATTTTTGAATCGAATTTAATTTCGCTATCGATCCCCGCTAATTCTACGGAATATACATCTATCCTTTGATTCACAGCTAACAAATACTTTTCACCATTGGGACTCCATTTCAGAACATTCACATTTTTAGCATCCAATTTCAATCTTGGCATTAAGTTTGTTGCATACGCTTGTCGCCCTTTAACTAAATTCCATGTTCTAAGGATACCATCTGCTCCGGTAGATAATGCTATTTTTCCTGTCGGGTGAATAGCCAAGGTATTTACAGCGAAACCCTTATGCGGTTTCTGCCAATGTTTCTCTAGTTGCCAATTTCCGCACCGAACTGCAGCTATAGTTCCATCGTTACTGCATGTAAATAAGTGAGATGCTTCAGGGGTAAATGCAATGCAATTAACAGTATCTGTGTAAACATGTAAAGCGCCAATAGACATTTGGATTACTAATTTCGCTCTTATAAGCAAATAACAATCGTATATTATATTATACATACCGTTATGATGTATCAATCTACCAGTTTCTACTCTGGAACGCAAATCGTACAGATAAACAGAATCATCTGCTCCGCTAGACGCTAAATAATGTTTGTTATTAGCAACGCTACGTATACTACCGACATGACTATGAGTGGCGAAAGTTTTTTCCATCTTGTATTCCTGAAAGTTCATGGAATTTCTCGATAAAATTTAAAATGTAAAATTTTATCAGGACCAAGTAGACTTGATTTGACAATTACGCTTATGCAATGAACATAACCTACAATTTAACGGCGTATTAAAACGTGTTTACTTACGTTAACGATATTGTTTACTTTATAACCGAGCAAATATTGCTCGTATGTTCCTACGACTATTTCGAATGGATCCGGCATGGTTTAATTCAAACAAACCAATGCCTACGAATAAAAATAGCTCAATCGTGAAATCGAATTGATCGACTCTACCGTACGAAAACCGATTTCCCATGCAACTGACGATTGTTATGATTATCACCGACGGCACCGAAACGTAGGTAATAGATGTATCTTTATATCCACGATTCACGACGTTTCTAGAATATCCAAATCTTTCGAAACTAGATGTCGCTATCTCTAATTGGTGAACATTTATTGGACACGAATGGTAGTCACCAGTCAGAAGAAAGAAAGGGAGAAAGAAAGAAAGAAAGAAAGAAAGAAAGAAAGAAAGAAAGAAAGAAAAAAAGAAAGAAAGAAAGAAAGAAAGAAAGAAAGACCTCGTTATTCTTAAGCACCATCTGCCGACTGGACAAACGAATATACTGATTCGCGGGAAAATACAATTTCTCGAACGATATTATAATAAAATCAAATTTTCTACATTCGGAAATATAATTAGTTAAACAAATCATTTTTTCGTCACAATATGGAATCAAATATGTTATTTAAAACAATAGAAATAACAGGCGACTGAATAATTATTTAATCATTTATTAACCGACTTTAGACAATACATCAAGAGATTAATTCATTAATCGATTGATTGAATATTTCATTAACATATGGAATTCAACATGCTAGAATGAACATGTAATTAATACACATACAAGACAAGAGTGAACGAAAGTGTGTAATTTTCTTAATTTTTCAAAGTCACGCTTTAAAATTTCTTATCCAATTAGATTTCTTTGTCTTTTATAAGACCACGTAGCGAATTTAGCAGAGATAATGCTTATGTACCCGCATGTTTATGTAATATGATAAAAAAGACGTGATAACTGACGCGATTTGATATGCCGTGGACATTCGAGAAAACGCTGCAGAAGATATTTGTTTGTAAAACAGTAGAATAAATTCTCATTGAGAAGCGAGGATCAAACGCGTTAGACGTTTTCCACGGAAACCATGGAAATTCTAATTACAGATATCGATGTGAAAGATATAAGATTTCCAACATCGTTACTGGCAGATGGAAGCGATGCTATGGTAGGTAAAGCTTTTATCTTCTTTTCAATGAAAAACTGTAGGTAATTTAAATTGAATTTTCATTTTACGTGCCCTGATCTTTTATACGGTATTCAATTACAGCACACCGATCCCGATTATTCTTGCGCGTATGTCACGATTAAAACTAATACGGGAATCGAAGGATACGGATTAACATTTACCTTGGGTAGAGGCACAGAAATTGGTATATATATTTATTTGCCAATCAAAATGTCTAATTATGATTGTTATTATCATCGTCATCATCAATAATTTTATGGGACACAGCTGTTTACTTAAAATGCTTAAAAATGTTTACAGTCGTTAAAGCATGTAAGTCGATATCTTACTTGGTAAAAGGACACAATGTTAATGAGATTTTTGCGCACTTTGGTTCATTCTGGAGGAAACTGACCAGTGAATCGCAATTAAGATGGGTAATGTATCGCATTATATGCGCGGACACATAGTCGAATCATTGTTATACACGTGGTAAATACATGAGGATTTACAAAAAAATCCTCAAAAACATCGTTCCTGAATTCAACAGTTCATATGAATATTTGAAATGCAATAGATTGGACCAGAAAAGGGCGTTATTCATCTTGCCACAGCTGCTGTAATAAACGCGTTATGGGACCTATGGGCTAGGATAGAAAATAAACCTGTATGGAAATTACTTACGGACTTAACTCCCGAAGAGTTAGTCTCTACGATTGATTTCAGATACATGTGAGTTTTAAATATTTCATAAAACGTGGACAATTTTGGGCGACAGTAGCGATCCGTGTGACTGAAACATTCCTATGCGATATTCATTTTTGCAGCACCGATGTTATCACGAAAGAAGAAGCGATTAAATTGCTAAAAGACAATGAAAAAGGGAAAGAAGAACGCGAGGAGTTATTACGAAAAAATGGATATCCCGCGTACACAACGCAAGTGGGTTGGCTTGGATATAGCGATCGGAAAGTTAAAGAGCTTTGCGTTAAGTTCTTAGATCTTGGTTTCACATCTTTCAAGGCAAAGGTTGGTCAAAATTTAACAGACGATATAAGAAGATGTGAACTGATACGCGACGCGATAGGATACGATAATAAATTGATGTTAGATGCTAATCAAATATGGGACGTCAACGAATCAATCGAGTGGATGAAACGTTTGATAAGATTCAAACCAATTTGGATCGAAGAGCCAACATCTCCGGACGATGTGTTAGGACATGCAAAGATTGCAAACGAACTAAGACCGTTCGGTATTGGTGTTGCGACTGGTGAAATGTGCGCTAATCGTGTTATTTTTAAGCAACTGTTACAAGCAAAAGCAATCGACTATTGTCAAATTGATTCGGCTAGAATAGGAGGAATCAATGAAGTATTGGCTGTTTATTTGATGGCAAAAAAAATGGCTGGTAAGTTGCAATAAATGATAATTACTTTGAGTATATTGAACAAATATTTTATTGCAATTATTTTTGCATTAGTTCCAGTGTGTCCGCATGCCGGTGGAGTAGGTTTATGCGAAATGGTTCAACATCTCCAGATGTGGGATTATATTTGCCTGAGCGCAACTACAGAAAATCGTGTGATAGAATACGTTGAGCAACAACACGAGCATTTTGAACATCCTGTGCTTGTTCAAAATGCCTGTTACATGCCTCCCACCAGTCCGGGTTATTCGACCAAATTTAATAAGGACTCTATTAAGAACTATTCGTATCCGGATGGAGAGAAATGGAAAGATATGTACGAGGAAGGGCTTTTCCAAAGATCATCCCATTAAGATGTAGAAAATCAAAATTTGTATATTTACATATATTAACTATATGATAATCTATACCTTGGTATAAATATATGTATATTCACCACCACAGCAGAGTAAAGTAATTAATTATAGTCTCTAGTAGAGATTCTTAACGATATACATAAAGCAAAATTTTACCTTTCACCAAAGAAGTATCACAGCTACTACTCCAGTCCTTAAGCTTACCCGATATAACAGAATTATTGCAAATATTACACGTATTTGTATTTTACGTACTGTATTTGGAAACTTTCAGCTGAGACTTTACGTAATCAGTCTATAAAATATAATAATAAATGTCATTAAACCGAATCGAGGCAAATAAATTTAAAAGTTACAAACCATAGATTATACATACACTTACAAACCAGTACGAGTGGGGTTCAAACATGATTCTTTTAAATAAATTTATTTTGTTTATAGGAGAAATAACATGTAAATGCAAATGAGACACCGTATTAAACGGTGGCCAATGAAATCCTGTACGTGTAGCTGCAGGATCTAAACCTTGTTTTTCTAATATGATATCAACTGTAGACAGAATTCTGTCATCTAAAAGTAACCATTATTTGATTATATATATAAAGTGTTAAAAAGCAAACATGACTTTTAATGTCTATCAAAACTTACAAAGTTCAGCATCTTCTGGTCGAAGTTCTTTTGCATTGCGTATATGTTTATTTGGCAATATTAAATAATGATGCGTTGAAGCTGGATTAATGTCTTTAATACATGTCACGTAATCATCCTGGAATAAAACACATGATACCAAATTTATCGAATAATTACTAATGTAAAAATATGTCTAAATTTAAATAGTGACTTTTTCGTATCAGAAATAATATTCCATGTCATTTTACCGATGTTAAACTTACTTGCATGTTTAATCATCACACGGTATATAAAACAACGAAGGTTAACGTTTACATACCTCATATATTTTCTCGCTAGGTGCTTTATTATCTACGATGTTGCAAAAGATACAATTATCTGTACGAGTCCCCATGTAGGTAGTCTAATTATACAAAATTATTATTCGGGGAGAATTATTTTTCTACTAGCTTCGTAAAAATTGATGCTATTCGACTATTCGATGCGTAAGCAAGTTGTGCGATGAATGCAGCTACACATTGACAACGAATGTACAAAGTACCACTACTGCTAGTGAACATGTTAGAAGCGTCACATTCGCATCGTAATTCATCTTTACTTTGTATCGTCAAAGGAAATTTTTTTATCTTTCTTGCGGTATCTAAATATTTTGTAAAACAATTACGATTTTCTAGATTAACGAGTCTGCGGTTACAAATATGTATGTACATTAAATGTAGACTAGATCATAGTAAGTAAATACGTAATTAGAATTTCAAAATATTACTATTGATAATAATTAACAGCAAATTACCAGCAAATAATGATAAACGTATCATACTATTAGTATTCGTAAAAATGAAAGAGTAAGGTAACGGGCATTAAATATAAACATTTAGTTTAATCGCATTACTTTTTAATTTAAAATATATAAACTGTACATATATTTATAAGTGGTATATATTTATATATTCTTATATAATAGTCGTGAGCATGATAAATTAGTAATGAGTGTAACATATTCTTTGCATGTGGCAGTTTAGTCCAACGATAAAAGTATTATTGGTTTCAAAAATCGACCAAATTTATGGAAATAACATTTCTTTCATTCCCGATTGTTTTCGTATATTTACGGACATTAGAAAATATTTTCCGTTTCCTAAATAAATAATATTCTATTTAGTTCTTTCCGATGTAACAAGTACGTAATAAAGTTTGAAACTATATAAAATGTAAACGCGAAAGAAAAGAGAAAGACGATAGGAAGTACGCGTATGATATTTCGTCTTCTATATGAACAAATTGTTCACGAAATATACAAATGTTCATAGTTTCGCTTGACTCGTGTACATGTTAAGTTTTGAACAAAATTTCTTTTACGAATACAGAATTCATAAATTCACGACACATTTTCTTCTGTTTTCGTTTTGCCCTTTCACTATATTATATATAGTGTTTACGATCACGCGGTAAGTATCGAATAGAATAAAGTACTCGTATGAGAAAAACGCGATCGACTAAGGAAATATAAATACAAATATTAGAGAGAAATTGAGAAAAAAAAGAAAAAAAAAAAAAAAAAAAAAAAAAAAAAAAAAAAAGAGGGGAAAAAGAAACACCGAGATCGAGATGAAACGAATTGCACTTCGAATCGACCGAAATTAATAAAAAGAACGTCCGTTTGTAGGTTGTTTCATATTATCTCGTATTGGCCCATCGGCACCTTACACGCTAAGATAGGTTTACCGGTATTATACCGGACTGTACAGAATTTCTTCTTTTATAAATAATTCTTATAAATTATAATTAATCTACGTTTCCGATTCGACATAACGGTCATACAATATACATAATATTTGCTTAAGACAATCCATCTGTAATACTGCGAACCTTTCACCCAACTCCCGGGGAAGGAGAAGGAAGGGCGGGGAGGGGCTGGGATGGATGGAGGGAGGAAAGGAGGGGGTGGAGGGCGATCATCATAGCTCGTCTACTCTAGTCTAGTCCCGTCCTGACCCTTCGGTTGTCACCGTGTATAGTCGCGCAACGCCAGCCACAAGTCCCTGCTTCCGGCTTTAAATTGTCGAGAAGAATTCGTTCGCCAATCGTTAGCGTATATAACGCATTTTTGGTCGGTGACCTCTGTCGTTTTTGTTTCGTTTGTTCTCGTTGAAAGAAGGGATCGACTGCTAAGTTGCAGCAAGAAATTCGAAGATTTTAAATTAACTTAAACCATTCTAATAAAGGGGCAAGTTTCAGCTGCCTTGGTACGGCATTTGATCCGGTACGGCGGACGAATGATTCTGACTTGGGCTTTGATGAAAATGAGGATTGCTACCATCTTGCGATATTTCACCGACCGCTGGTTCTTCGTATTTTCCTCTCTTAAAACGACCGTACAAAGAAGAGTACGGTAAGTTATAGTGGATAGCCGCTTGATTGATGCTCATGTGCCCTAATCTGAAAAATTGCGAACGAATAAATCACATGCTTTTTCGTATCCTGCTTTTTTTAGATTATCCGATTACGGTCGTTGATCTAGTATTCGATCGTATATAATTATAGTACAATAATATTAGAGGGAAGGGAAGGGAAGGGAAGGGAAGGGAGCGTCTTCGCTCCAAGGCGTAGGATTACTTCTGCTAAGTTCGATACCCTCTCTTTTACATCGACCATACAATGTCCCCGTTGGTATACCGTACTCCGTGGAGGCTCTTTGTACGGACGTTTGGCCGGATCGTATCGCTTCGAGAGCGCGGTCGAGATCGACCGGCGACCACGTGGTAGGACTCGCATTAAAAGGCGCAGCTAATCTGATACCTTCTCTTCTCGCGATTTTGTACAAGGTGCTCGAGGGTATACCAAATGCTTTCGAAGCTTTGTTCGCTGATATTGTTCCAGTCCGTAATGCCTCGAGCGCGTTATTTAAACTCTCGTCGCTCCAGGATTTGGTGGGTCCGTCCTTTTTCGGAGTGTCGATACCAAGCCGATGCGCTCTTTGCCACAAGGTCGTGGAAGGTATACCGAAGGTGGCTAAAACGATGGCGATACAATAAAATATGTATAGAATGGTAGCGAAAAGTTTGTCAATATTTGGAATTAAAAGTTTGGATGGAAGAAGAAGAGGTAGTAATCGATTTCGAATTACCGGAGGCTTTTGTAAGGCTCATATCATGATTTCGTAATGCTTCCAAAGCGGCATCCATGTCCTCTTGAGTCCAAGATTTCGAGCCATGATGATGAGAACTGGATTGTCCCGAGTGACCTCTCGAATTGTTTTCACCGGAATCCGAATGTACCGAACTGCCAGACGGCATTAATCCAAGTAATTCCGGCGTAATCATCATCATGTTGTCGCTATCGGTCGCGTTCTTCGAACTGACGCTCGCTCGATCCGACATGTGGCTATCGATATCGATCGTGTCCGACGAATCCATCGTGTGTAACGTTTCAAACTTAATCTTTACACTGTCGCAATTTTGGATCTCTACGAACAGATTGGAAAAACGACACAGTTGTAACAGGTGCGTGCCTCGATTCGTAAGGTAGCATAGCGTTGTATAGCAATATCGCGACTTGTAAAGATCGACGCGTTACTTATTTTTAATTTCGTTTGTTCGAACTTGACAACACGAACGCGCGAAGGATATTTCGCAGTGAGAGTGGCAGTGAGCGAGAGCGAGAGTGAGAATGAAAATGGCAGTGGTCGTGGACGACGTGTCGTGCCATGGAAGGCAAAAGAAGCGCCATCGAAGGCAAAGTTGGACGCGCGGACTAAACGAGCTTGCGTAGGCTGTTACTAACGGAGCAACGTAAATCTAATCGCGACTAGTTAAGCCCGATTAGACCAATTATTTTGATTCCCTCCCTGTCGAATAACCAGCTATGGTTTTATTCCCCCTCGCGAGTCACGCCGTGTTACAGAGCCGAACGATGATAATATCGATACCGGATCGATCACGATACTAACGAAAGTAACGATAAGAATAAGAAGAAAAAGAAGAGAAAGATAGGATGGTATAGGCGAATATGGCGTAAATAAAAGTACGCAAAGTGAGTAGATAAGAATACTACCAGCGATTGCACCTGTGGCATGATGATCCGGGTCTCGTAGATGGGTAATGGTAGTACCGACCAATGTGGCACTCGGCGGTGTCGGTTGAGTCTCTGGTGGTAGGTCAACCTCACCGGGATCCGGATGATGACCGTAATGACCAAGGCCTGTATGACAAAACATGTCACCTTTTTATTTCAAATGAAAACGGTCTGCCCTGTAAATTGCCGTGAATCGGTAAATCGCCCCACACCTAAACTCCGTCTCACGTAGATGCCGAGCTGAACTAGTCTCTTTCGCATCTTCCGAGGGAACGAACGAAGAGAGAAGTAAAAGGTTTTAATAGACGGCAGTAACCGTTGCGTTATCGATGTTTTCCCATGGAAGCAAAAGGATTGAGGTGTGGGGCCCGTATCTGTTTATCGACTACCTACCGTTGTTATTGTTGTTGCTCGTGGTGTTACCGGTGCCGTTACTGCTAGTGTTATTATTATTGTTGTTATTATTGTTGTTGTTGCCAGTGGTGATGGTACTATTGTTACTGTTACGCTGGCAAGTTTCCAAGACTACTGCTCCCGCGGCGGTCTCCGTGCAATCTTCATCTTCAGCTTGCCAGTCTCTGTGGTTCTGCGAAATATCCGGTACGAATTTAGCGACAACCGTGACGAGATCGCGTAGTCTTTTTCAGGATGGTTGTCGCGTTCTTACGGTTTTTCCGGCGCGTCGCGTTCATCGAAGTCGCCGATGCTTACCTCTTTGTTCTCACGATTGTAATTTTCGTTCGATTCCTCCTCTTTGTATCGATCGTAATGCCTTGAATCCGTAGCGCGAGGTTCGAACGTTGTCCTGGCTCTCTTGTATCTCGGATGATGTCTTTTCAACTTGGTGAAATTTATCCTAGGGGTACCGGGTTCTCTTGGCGGTGAACTCAGACTTACAGAAGGTGGACCGTCTCTGCTTTCCGGCACCTCGCACAATCCTTTGATCTTTAGTTGATCAGCTGTTTTCAACAGTGACTGCAACATACACGTCATATGATTGTAAAGAGATTCGTTCCATTACCATATCTACGATCCGTCTTTCGTATATTACGCGCTGCCAACCACCGTACGAAAATGTTGATAAATCCTTGGTTGTTATAATCGTTATAGTTGCTATAGTTTTCGCGTAATCATGGTCGATCGTGGATTACGAGTTTGACGCGAATACACCGAGCAAATATTTACCAAGGCGAGTAATTAGATAGAATTCCATATAGAGTGGAATCGACGACATTTTGGCACAAAGGTCGCAAATGCCAGACGATTCGTGGATTAAATCGGAAAGAAAGCAAAGAGTAGCCGATCTCGATGAACCGCATTTCCAGAGGAATAGAGGAATAAAGGAAGGAAGGAAGGAAGAAAGAAAGACTGGCTGAACCGAATTCGCATATTTTGGATAAAAGCTCGTCCTCCTTACGACCCGTTTCAACGGATACGGTTTCATCTTGCAGTTGCCGCTTGTGGTGCGTGGTGGCTCGGTCTAAAATCAGTATTTGCGATCCAGTTTTGGCGTGCGACGATTCATCGGCATAGTGCGTCGACCCGTATCGAGCACCGCGACGTTTCTCTCTACAACGACATTTTCCCACTGGTCTCCTCTGATCTTAACCTTGAACTGGTACGTAAAGGAAATTAAACAGACGACTGATGTAGAAACAAGAAGGAAAGAGAGAACGAAGAAAATACATGCTGGCGAATTGACGACGATGACGATGACGACTACGACGAAGAGGAAGAGGAGGAGGAGGAGGAGAAAGACAGGATGAAAAAAGCGAACGACACGAAGTATGGAAAAAGAAAACAGACACTGAGAATCGGCGGTGTATTACATGGCGAACAAAATACGTCGACGCGAAGAGAAAGAAATAGGCGCGATTACTTCCGTATGACGATCACATGTGGTAACGATAACGTATCTAAATAGCAAGAAAGAAACGTAAGAAATGTGATGTAAGGCCAACAAATACGGATAAACAAGGGCGAAATAGAGAAAAATAAAGTTAAGAAAGGAAAAGTTTGTTATGGGAAAGAAACGCGAAATGGACGGGGGATTGAAGGAAAGGAGCAAAGAACGAACTAGCGAACGAACGAGACCGAGGTTCGCGTTGAAGTTGAGGTTCTCTGTTCTTTAATCAAGGCAGGGGTAGTGCGATTAGGCGGGGTCGACGAAGAGACAGGCAGTATGAGAGCAGCTATGGTAGCGACGGTGATGGCGACGGCGGCGGCGGCGGTGGCAGCGGTGGTGGTGGTGGTGGATAGGCAGGTTGTGTAGGGGGTGTTGGTGGCGACTGGAAACGTGGGGCGTGGGTGGAAAACTGGGTGGTGCTTGGTAGGACTAGGTTCACAGTGTTAGAAAGAGAAGGAAAGAACGAGAAAGCGAGAGCTAGCGACGACAAGCAGGGAGAGATGGAGGAGAGGGGGAGAGAGAGAGAAAGAGAGAATGCGAATGAACCAGCGATTGAGTGAACAACTAAGAGAAAGAGAGGGGCAAAGGTAAAAACGCCCGCAGGAAGAATGGGGAGGCCTCCGACGCGGCTGTCGCGGCCCCAGGGCCGTATCGACCACCCCAAACTCTGATCCTCTCAGCATTTACAATGGCACAGGCACCGATATGACTTTAAACCGTTTCTACGTACGCATCTTGCGTTTCGTTCCGCGGATCTTACACGTTTCCTTGTCTTCCGCACCGTCGCTTCTTCGCGCACGCACGCACGCACGCACGCACGCACGCAGGCACGCACGCACGCACGCAGGCACGCACGCACGCACGCACACAAACAACCAAACAAACAAACAAACAAACAAACAAACTCGATCCGTTCGCTTCCTTGTACTCCAACCCTAAGTACGAAGAGGAAGAATACATGCGAATATTCGGGTCGTTGAAAATGTTCGCGAGTCGAATAATAAAAAATTCGGCACACTTATACCTATGATGCTTTTGACTATAGATCGTATCTCGTAACAATCAACAACTTTGAAAAAAATATAGCAGAGGCGATCCTTAAAAAATCTTGACACGATCATTTTGGGGTACGAAAAATGATAGTTTTGCGAGAGTAAATGCAAAAGGTGCATCTACTCGTGGATCGATTAAACAAACAAAGAAAGAAAGTGGCGTTTCAAAAAGTGTAACGCTGTAACAAACGATAAAAGCGGCGACAGATGACGACGACGACGATGACGGTGAAGGTGGTGGTGATGGCGAAGGTGATGGTGTTGGTGGTGGCGGCGGCAGTAGTAGCGGTGGCAACGGCGGCGGCGACGGTGGCGGTGGTGGTGATGGTGGTGGTGGTGTGGCGGTGGTGGTGTGGCGGTGGTGGTGTGGCGGTGGTGGTGTGGCGGTGGTGATGATGGTAGTGGTAGTGGTAGTGGTAGTGGTAGTGGCAGTGGTAGTGGTAGTGGTAGTGGCAGTGGTAGTGGCAGTGGTAGTGGCAGTGGCAGTGGCAGTGGCAGTGGCAGTGGCGGTGGCGGTGGCGGTGGCGGTGGCGGCGGCGGCGGCGGCGACGGCGACGGTAATTTGGAGAACCACGGATACTAAGCGATGGGTAGGGTTGTACGTGTGCTGGTGCAGGAGTTGGGGTGTGGGTGGGTAGTTGGTTGGTTCGGCGGTGGATGCATAGGGGTGGTGCCATCGGTTCGGAGGCAAGAGGGAAAGCCACCGGCAGAATCCAACCTCACCAATCAATACTTAGGGTTCAAGGGCATCGCCCGACCAATTATCCCAGACTAATTGACGCGAGACGCAAGAAAAAAGATTTTACCTTCGCTATCTTGTTTCGTGTTTTTCACGACCGAGAAAACAATACACAGCAAAAGTCCCTGATACACGGAGTGAATTTGGTGTTCAGTTGGAAATCGAATCGAAAAAACGTTCGATTCGTTGGAGATTTAGTCAGAAATTTAAACGATTGGAAGAAATAGATTTCAAGCCGATAGAGTAACTGTCGAACGCGCGCGCCTCTTTTTAACGCGAAATAAAGCAAGCGGATAAAAAAGACGATTAGATTAGGAGATAGGAGGCGGACGCGAGTTCTTTCGTAGAAAGAAATAAGGAGACGACAAGACGAGTCCAACAGGTGTAAATCCGCAAATAGATCGACCGTGGAAACGTTTCACGAGAACAGGAAGGACGCGAAGGGGTGGCTGGGGGCTTGGCTGTGAGAGACTACTAGTAGACGGTAGAGAGGCTACGTATGCGTTACACAAGCATACCCGAACGAAGAGACTGGCCGTTAGAAGAAGAGCAGAAAAACCGAGACAGAGGGGAAGCAACGCGAAAGAGAGAAAGGAGAGAAGAAAAGCGGCGTAGAGAATGTATGGGAGAACCCCCGAAGATGGTCGTAGGGTCGTCTACGCTATTACGAATACGGCGTCATAACGGAATTGATAATGTAACGGACGTCACGAGCATAACCTTCCTCTCTTCTTCTTCACGCTACATAACCCCCTTTCTGAATGGGAGTGTGATTCTCTCGCCGCACCACGTGCTCTTCGAACAAGCAAACGACAAGTAGATTTTCCATTCTGCAATTTTTATTGTCTTTTACCGCGAACTCGAATATTATTCGCGATTTTATGTCGTAACGTGCCTTTTTTTATAAACTTGCCTACTTTTTCCCCAATTTCGTATCCCGTCTTTTGCTTTTCCGATATCGCATTTCTTCCCCTTGTATCACGAATATCGTTCGTCGAATAGACAATTCGCGATTCGAATTCGCATTCGGAAAGTCGAAACCGCGATTAGCGCAAGCATTTATCGGTTGGCGATTGCTTCGTTCTAGAATTTAGGCCCACGAGATAAGGCGGCATGCTTGTCGAATGTTTACGAACGTGAAACGAAGAAGCCCGATAATACGAATATCGTAGTTTCGTAGACATTTCACAGGATTCTTGCACAATTTCACACGCACGTTACACACACGTTACACACACGTTACACGCACGCGTAAACACACGCGATTATACACGCATACACACTCGATCGTTGCTCTTCGGTTATTCTTCATTCGCGGAAGATCGATTTATCCGTTGATAAAATCGAACCAGCTAATTTTATAACACGCCAGTCACGTAGGCTCTATTCTTCGACGGAAGATCAACGAGATTCTAATGCACTTGACTCGGACTCATTGACTCCGGCACAAATTTAACGAATCACTGTCCGCACACCTTTGATCGACAAATTTCGAAGTAGGGAGATTATCGGAGCATAGGATACTCTTCGTTTAAAACGTCAAGGGTGACGATTACGCGCCGCGACATGTTGTTTCCACGGTATGCACGACACTTGACGCGTTTGATCGATGCTGCATACATCGTAATCCATATATCTGGTCCGAAATGCATTATCCGCGTATCGAAAACTTGGTAAACACGTCGAAAATGCTGTAAACTTTGCACCAAATCGTTGCGTCTCTGCTTCATTCACGAAGAGAGAGAAGAACACTTAGGAGCAGGTGATCACGACGTTACTTCGTATCCATATATCACGCGATAATTTATATCGCGTAAATTTGCCTAACGATATTCCGATTCGGAAGATGTTCCAGAGTTCCGTTATGGTGATAGGTACTCGCGTGCTTGATATGTACTGGTACACTAAAATATCTCGAACCACGATAGTTCACGTGCACAATACGATCGTCCAAGATTCGGCGGCTAGTAGTACGTGTCGTGTATCCATGTAAAACTTTCGCTTCCTTTTCTCTCTATTCTGCTCCCCTGTCACTCGTGCGCTCTCTCGCCCTTTCTCGCTCTCTCTCTTTCTCTCTCTCACTTCCTCTCTCTCTCTCGCTCGACCCCTTCTCTCTCTCTTCCTCTCCCTGTCCCTCTTTCCTTCTCTCCCCCACTCGCCCCTTCGCCCTCTTTCTTTCTCTCTTTCTTTCTCCCTTCTCCCTTCACCATCTGCAGCTGTCTCTTTCTGCGTGTGTTGCGAGAAGTTCATCGGAGCAATGCCCATTCTATGGCAAGTAGCAATAACGCGACGCGCCTGCCAAGACACGCTTCCATCCTGGTGCGAAGGATGTTGTATCGTTTATCACTTACCTGCCTGCGATATTCCGTAGGCGAACGATCCCTCGTCGAGAAAGTAGAGGTGAACAAGGAAAGGAAAAGATCAAAACAGAGATAGGAAAGGAAAGAAAAGAGGAGGAAAGAAGATAAACAGAGGTGGGTAATGTCTCGCGAATGGTTGACAAACAAACAAAGGAAAGAGCAGTTAGGGAAGAAAAGAAAGAAAAAGGAGGGAGAAGCAGAGCGAAAGACGAAGCGAAAAAGGAAGTGGTGGAGAAAGTGAACGAACGGCTTGAGCAGGAACCGGTAGAGCAGTGAAAAAGAAAGAAAAGAAACTGGGGACGAAAGAGGAAGATGAAAATGGAGAAAATGGAAAAAATGGAAAAAATGGAGAAAATGGAAAAATGGAGAAAATGGAAAAATGGAGAAAATGGAGAAAATGGAGAAAATGGAGAAAATGGAGAAAATGGAAAAAATGGAGAAAATTGAAAAAATGGTGAAAAGGTAGAGAAAAGAAGGCGTAGAGGAACAAGTAGAAGAAAAAGTAGAAGAGCGAGAAGAAGAAAGAAAAGCAGAAGGAAGAAAAGAAAAAGACGATCGAGACGAAGGAAAAGGGAGAGAGAGAGAGAGAGAGGAGAAGGGGAAGAAGAAGAATAAGTAGTAAAAGAGGGAGGGAAGAAAGAGAAGAAGTAAAAGAAGAAGAAGAAGGAGAAGGAAAAGAGGAGTAGGAAGAGGTCGAAGAGGAGGAGGAGTAGGAGGAGAAAGAAAAGGAAGAGGCGTAGAAGTCACAACGAGAAAACGAAGTGGTATCAACGTTAGTAGAGTCGACGTCGTGAAAAAGCCAGACGAAACCGTGTACGAGGAGGTTACGACCACGTAGAACGAGAGGATAATTCCTGGCAGGGCCCGATCTCCTACGCGGCGAAGCCCAACGAAAGTGAAATGGCATTCGGCGCTCCGCGCTGAGGGCGCACGGCATTCGGAGGAGCGAGGAGATGAAGAGGACGCTGTGAAGAGCGGGAGGAGGCAGAGGCAGAGGCAGAGGCAGAGGCAGAGGCAGAGGCAGAGGCAGAGGCAGAGGCAGAGGCAGGGACAGAGACAGAGACAGAGACAGAGACAGAGGCAGAGGCAGAGGCAAAGGCAGAGACAGAGGCAGAGGCAGCGGCAGAGGCAGCGGCAGAGGCAGAGGCAGAGGCAGAGGCAGAGGCAGAGGCAGAGGCAGAGGCAGAGGCAGAGGCATATGCAGAGGCAACAGCAACAGCAGAGGCAGAGCTAGGGCTAGAGCTAAAGGCAGAGCTAGGGCTAGAGCTAAAGCCAGAGTTAGAGCTAGAGCCAGAGCTAGTGCCAGAGCCAGAGCCGAGCTACAGTCGAGGAGGAAGAGAAGGAGGAGGATGAGGAGTAAGAGGGGAATGGTCGGGGATGATGGGGGGAATGGTCGGGGATGATGGG
>NW_016909723.1:277880-286267 GCF_001483705.2 Eufriesea mexicana
GCGGCGGCGTCGGAGACCGCGGCGGCGGCGGCGGCGGCGGAGACCGCGGCGAAATTCGCCGACACGACGAACAAGGATGGATCGAGGTCGCGCTCGAGCGCGTAGAACGAGGAAGAGACTCGCGGGGGATGCGTGCTCGCCGATGGACAGAGAGCGATTGAGCGTACGCGTGGAACGAGCGAGCGAGCCAGCTCACCTGACCAGTCGCCGCCGAGAGAGCGGGGAAAGGGGTTGAAAACCGGCGGGTGGCAGGATGGTTGGAGGAAAGCGCTGTTCGGCGAAGGGAGTGGGCCGACAGGAGTCAGTTCGGCGGAGGGGTAACAGAGAGCATCGAGTACGGGGGTGGGAACGGGGATCGGTGGAGAGGCAAGTCTGCGGTGTTGAGAGAAACGCGCACTCGCTTCTGACGGTTAAGCGACGACGAACATCGACGAATAGTTGCCGTGGGTGCGAGAAAGACTTTTCCTGGACGAACAAAAACGGAAATATAGTTGGCACGGAAACGAACGAGATGAAACTCGAAAGACGGAGAGCAGCGATGCGTTTGGCCACGGCATGACGAAGATGGATGCAAGGTTCGCGAGAGAACGGGAGAGGACAGAGTTACGGTTCTACTCTTGACGCGACAAAGGCAGCGTTATGTACTCGCGTGAACATGCCGATCACGGCTATATGTATACACACGGAGAGAGGGGAGAGAGAGAGAGAGATAGATGTTGCAGTGATGTATACCTAAAGTTAGAATCGTGGTATCCATGCGCTGCGAGTCGAATACCGGCGAATTCCTTTTTACTGGCTATGAGTTGCGAACGAAGAATAACGATAACGTCGCGCGATACGCGTTGCAATAGAATTAAAATTTCGGACAACGCTGAGGTAATAAAGAAACGGCGCGGCGAAAATAACAAAGCAGCTATTTCATGCTGAAATTCGTATACGTATGCGCGTTAGAAAAGCTTCGTCGAACGTTTCAAACGGTATTATTTCTTGATTATCCTATTTCCAACGACTCGTACGACTCGTACGACTCGTATTTACCGAGAAATGAGGCAGTTTTCTTCATCGAACGATATGCAAAAGATGTAAAGAAAAGCACGTCAAAGACGACGTTACTCTCGCTTTTCGTAAAGCCCGATGCAGATAGATCCGACACGAAATAACGAGGGTCCTTCAGCCGGCCCTGCATCGAGCAGACTCGATTCGACTCGACTACATTCGATTCGACGCAACTCGGCTCGTGAGCGAGACGATGCGTCGTCGAGGGAAGAGGGCTCGGTTTCGGGAGAGCGAGCACTGCGAAAAAGGATGGATGGATTGAAACTAAGCGAGGGAGGGATGAGAGAAAAGGAGAGAAAGCGAGCGAACGAGGAAGAGATGGAGAGAGGGACAGAGCGGGACGAAGAGAGGGGGAGAGAGAGGAGAGAGAGAGAGAGGGTGGGAGGGAGGGGAGAGAGAGAGAGAGAGAGAGAGAGAGAGGGCGCTTGTTGGAGGAAGAGAGAGAGGACACGAGTCGCGAATTGCAGTGCTTGCGCGGACAAAGGGAATCTGCGGCTCCAGTCGTCCCTACGCACACGTGACTCACTGCATACACGCATACGCGAATAACGTGCAACTGTGCGCACGCATGCACGCCACTGTAGAAACCGCGTGCCTAAAGTCGACGGAAGAAGCGCGAATTCTCTTGTTTCTCCCTGTTCGACACTGCCGCTAGCCCTCCTCCCCCTCTTTGTCGCTTCCTCTTCTCTGCCGCTCTTCTCCGCGTTTCTCTTCCCGTTCCTTTTCATTTCTTCTCTTCTTCTCGCTTTCCTTCTAGTTTCCATCTATTAAGGGGAATAAAGAAAGCACGATCACGAACGCTGCTGTACGAATCACGTTACGTTGCTTACTTTGGCGTGCTGTACTTGCACCCTTCCGATCCCTTTCCCCGCTTCGGAACAGAAGAAAATTATTAGTTGCAATTACAAACGATTTTGTCTGTGCACGCGCAGCCTCGTATATCGGAAACGCGGAGGGACCGACCGATACGAGTCGCTATATCTTAACCGTTTTAACCAGACCCATCGAGGATGCCCAACACGCCTGTTTTTCTCACCTTTATTCCAACTTTATTTCACAATTGCACGCGTCGCCATACGCACGCGTGCCGATACGCGGGATAATGCGATTACGATTTTTGGATGGTTCTCGCAACGATCCAGCAACCAACGAATCGTTCCTTTCTCGTTATCCTGTATTTTCTTATTCTTTTTTCCCTCTCGTTTTTTCTCTCTACGTGATATTTCGTAGCATCGGACGTCTTCCACGTTATCGAGTCGATCTTCGATCGAAACGAGATTGGCATATTTGGAAATTTTCCAAATTTTACAAATTTCCAGAAGCATCTGTTCGCATTCCTTCTCTTTGTACCTTTCGATTCGTTCACGCGCCTCTTCCGTCTTTCATCTGGCCACCTATGTAGCCCCTATATAGAGTTTTTGCCAATTAGTAGAAGAAAGGAGATACCGATCGAGAACGAGGTCAGTAGAGAATACTATCCTTATGCCCGTGATACTCAGACCCGGTGAACCTCACGTATCGTCCTATAATTGCACTTGTTCCTATGCCACGTTCGATTCCGTTATTAATCGCGTTGGAAAACGAAGAATCGCGAGGACGATCGATCCGTTAACGCAAAGACCAATTGCGAAACAGAATCGAATCTTACTCGTTTCTCCGTGTAAAGTTCACACCTCTACTGGCGATTGTAATGTCTACGTAAGTACGTGCGAAAGTATGAGTAGATTTGTATGTGCGTACGCGTACGTATACGCATACGCCTATGTGTTCTACGCACAAGCGTATTCCGTTTTGAGACACACGAACGATGTACGTTTTCTCCGACATATATACGTACGTTGTGTCGTCTTATTGTTAAGTCTTGTGTCAAGGACAGCGAGTGGAAGAACCAAGCGTAGGATCCGAGCATATTCATAAGTTTTTCTTTGGAAATATACACGCAAAGCGATTCTTCGATCGAATCGAATACCTCGGGATATAAACGTCCGCGCGTCGCGCTGTCGATTCTTCTTCGACTTTGGTACGATTGGTAATTGAAATCCAGAGACGCGCAAAGGATCGCAAAGAACAAAAAACGAAAAAAAAAGGAAAAGAAGAAATCTTTCGAGTAGCTTCGAATTACTTATAGACGTATATGTACATACGTCTGAATTGAATACGAAACTTTGAACGAACAACACGGATCAGGAACGTGAGCATCATCGCGTGCCATCGCGTTTTGCTTCATGGATCGAGCTAAAAAGGAGATAAAAGAAGGAAGGAAGGAAGGAAGGAAGGAAGGAAGGAAGGAAGGAAGGAAGGAAGGAAGGAAGGAAGGAAGGAAGAGAGTGTGAGAGAGAGAGAGAGTGAGGGTAGAGGGCGAGAGAGAGACGAAGGAGGACGAAGGAGAGAGGAAAGAAGACGAGAAGAGGAGGCCCGTTCGCGGTGGAGTCGCGACGTATCGTTGCGCCGTATCGAGGTTTAGAGGAGCGGTACACGTCGTCGCGTTATCGGAAGCGAAATAACGCGACGAGTCGTCCGGCTGGCGAGACGACTGAACACCGCCGACGCTCGTCCAGGGAAACAGAGAAAGAGGGTGGAGAGGAAGAGGGGGACAGAGGGAGTGAGAGAGAGAGAGAGAGAGAGAGAGGAGAGGGAGATAGACGGATAGATAGACGGACAGATAGAGAGAGAGAAGAAACGAGAGGGAGAGAGAGGGAGAGAAATAGAAAGAGGTAGAGAGCTAGAGAGGGAGAGAGAGAGAGAGAGAAAGGCGGAAGGCAGGGAAAAAAGAGAAAACATCGTGCCGTCTTTATCGTCCGGGGCGTGGGTGCAGCGAACGCGAATCCCTCGGACGAAACCGCTTTGCCGCGAGCAAACGACGAGCGGGAGCGAGGAAAAAGACGCGGAGAAAAAGAGATGGTCGAGGACGGTACGGATCCGTCGCGAGAATCGAGTCGAGTAGCCTTTTCTTCTCTCGTCGGAACGTCTTGAGGAGGCCCGAGCAACGGTGTGGCATCATCGCGGGAAGTCGAGGAACGACGAGAGACGAGTAGTAGACGTTGCGCGTGCAACGGACGAGGAGGAGGAGAAGAAGAAAAAGGAAGAGAAGAATAAGCAGAAGGGAGAAGAAGCGGACGAGGAGAAAGGAGATCGAGAGAGCGGAGCGATATACGCGGAAGAGGAGAAACTTGGGAAAAGAAAGTTGGGAGCCGGGAAGGATATTATTCGGCACGGCGAGCAGCGATCGCCGCGGTGGTGGTCGTCGTCACGTGTAGCCGCGTGCGGGTGAAAACCGTGAGAGAGCGCGGACTCTGGAAAAGGAGCGAGACGATTTCGCGGTCTCAAGCGGAAAGTAGCAGCGGAAAGTAGCAGCCAAAGACGGACACCGTGGGTCCGGCTAGCGGACGACGTTTACCTCTCTCTTTGTCCGTCGGCACACTCGGCTGCGAGATTTTTCCTTACGTCGATCGAGCGTGGTGGTCGACGAGAAGAAGGAGAAGGACGACGACGACAACGACGACGACGACAACGACGGCGAAGACGACGACGACGACGACAACGACAACGATAACAACGACGAGAGCTCCGACGGTGGATCGAGGAGGCGTTATCAAGACCGGCCGCCGGATATCCTGGAGGACGATGACGATGGTGGTAAGAAGGATCGCGAGCGGTAACCGGAGGACGAGTAGCACGAGAGGACTCGATTGAATCTCGATCGAAACTCGATCGAATCCGCTCGATTGGCGGCGATCGTCGCCGCCATCGCCGTCGTCTGTCGCCCCGTAGCCGGCGACCGTCGTCGGCGACCGACCGGGCGAGCCGTCGGTCCCGTCGTCGCGACGGTACCAGCGGAGATCGCCTATCGTTTTACCCTGCTATACCGGTGTGACCAGTAGTAATATAATAACACGCAGTGTAAGGGAGGGAGGAAAGAAAGAAAAAAAGAAAGGGAAAAAGTTTGGCGTATTGCGAGGATGAAAGGATGGGATCGGTAGACATTTCGATGATCTTTCGTACGTGCAACGAATTATGCGAATATTTACCGGTACAGATGTTTACGTGTTAATCAACTTTACCCGATAAGTCTTGCTCGGTATTGCTGGTAACGGATATTGCAAGTAACAATATTTAATTGCAGTTGATGAAAAGTAACGAGACGATTCCTGGAATTTACAGTTTACCGGTGGTATCTGTCAATAGCGTTAGGACTATACGATTACTTTTCATGACGGTGGTTCGCGTAGTGACATCTAGAACAGTAGGATGTAAACTAAGGTGGGTGGCGCGGTATACTTGGCGCAGTTCTACTTTTTTAAACTCTTGTCAAATTTTAGTACGTACGCGATTGTCGAATGTCACGGTTCCTCCGGTATATCTGACAAAGCTGTTGGTATCAGGGAAAAGGAGATTAAACGATGCTGCATCTAAGTACGACGAATACGTATCGCTCGTCGAAAATCAATAAGGATTCTATTTTTCGAGGTAAAGGATCACTCGCTGAGATTCGTCGCTGGATAAGTTATACCGTGTCTAGCATTCGTTCTTTCGCTTTCGCTATCCAAAGCGATGGAATTTGCACTATGTTACTTACTAACAACGCCGCTGGTTGCCTAATTACGCGGTGGCAAATCGACGCGCGTCTTCTTGACCGACACAGGTCGTTGGTATCGTTGGATGGTCGTCGGTTTATCCAAAATCGTTCTTGCCAACTATCCGACATGTACAACATTGCTGCAGATTACTTTCCGGTTTCGACTAGTTTTCCGAATAGTATCCGAGGGCCAATAATCAGAAATAATCTATACGAGCTTTCCTACCACGATATTTTCTTCAAGCATCTCCAAGTAAAAAAGAAGAAAATATATCTCGGACAATCTCCGTTGCATTTTTTTCCTTTTCTTGCAGGAGATTCCAAGCTGTTCGATTTGCGACGGTATGGATACATAACCTTTTTTCGGCAATTTAAATTTGGCTCGTGGTTGATACGTAGCTTGCTAATTTGTATCGCGACGGTGTGACGTGTACTGGATTCGAACATTTTGCCAACTATCTTGATCGCACGTCGGACAGGTATGAAGAGACTCGGCAATAATAGCGAAGGCGTATAGCTTCCGGAAATGACTGTATCACCGGCGACTATTTGTAGGGAAGTTTTCAACCTTAAACGAAATTTATCCAAATTTATCGATCAGCGACGCGATCGAGCGGCAGATTTCCTTTTACTTTTTTTACAGAGCAATTAGACATTTTGAAGGCGTGTTTCTTTCTTCAGATCGCATAGCTAACGCAACAATTATCAGGCTACGGGGCATACCGAAGGATAGTGATCAACCGGAAAGGAGAAACGGGAAATGCGCGGTAAATGCGTGGGAAACGAATAAAGTCGGTGAAAGAAGGAACGCGCGATCGGAAAGGGAATAGAAATTTAGTAAAAGACGTAATGCCATCTGAGAGACGGAGAAAATCTACGCTATCGACAACCGGTGTAAATGGGTGGAGTGAGAGAGAAAAAAAAAGGAGACGAGGAAAGGAAACTCGATCGGTAAGTTAGAAAACTGCGTTGCAAAACTGTTCGTAGTTGATCGCGATGGAGGCAGAAACGAGTTAACTTCCGACGAACGTGCAGAGTCGCGCACGAGTCTCGCTGTCGATAAAAAGGTCTGCAAGGGTGTAGCGTTCGTTTATCAGGGATACCGAATAGCATAGGAGGGAAAAGAGAAAGTTTGGAACGTCTCGTCGTTCGGAACATCGCGTCTCTAGTAGAGCGTTCCGGATAAAGAAGGGGTTAGAAGAAGGTCCCGTGACGTGATCGAATAATTCGCAAGGTACAAAGTATCGTCGACACTTTGTTGGCGTCTTTGAAACTTTGCTCTTCGATTTTACGAAGTTTACAAAGTTTCGTTTCACGAAGTGCGTACTCGTGTTTGAAATAAAAAGAAAAAAAAAAAAAAAAAAAAAAAAAAAAAAAAAAAAAAAAAAAAAAAAAAAAAAAAAAGATGGGAAGAAAATTGTCTCTACGCGTTTAACGACTTTTCGCGCATTGCTGCAACATCGAAGGGTAATGTTTCGATAAATAGGACGAAAAGGAGTTGAAACAAAGAAAAAGAGAGGGCTCAAGAGAGAGAGGGCTCAAGAGAGAGAGGAATTGAGAGAGGGAGAGGGAGAGGGAGAGGGAGTGGGAGAGGGTGGGGGGAGAAAGAGATAGTAAAGAATATCGGATATTAAGAGACGCGCGCGGTTCGTCATTGTCTGGTGGCTAAAGTACATAAAGTATAGCGATTCTTACCTGAAGTTCTGCTTGCGAAACATCGATCTCTCCTCTGTAGACGAATTCTATGATGAACTTGAGATCATTGAAACATACGTCTTGGGGCATAATGATCGTCGGATGTTTGCAGGGATTCGAAAGTAGGAGCTTTTGAAAGTAGGAACTGCACGCCGATAATACCACCTGCGCAAACAGAAGGAGCTGTATCGAACGATCAATAACGTAGGTAGAGGAAAATCGGCGCATCGGGCTAGAGACATCACGATACGAGATGAGAACAACGACGGCGACGGCGACGGCGACCGCGACCGCGACCGCGACCGCGACGACCGGTACTGTCATAGTACTACACGTGTACGCGTGTAGGTGTGCTGGTAAAAATGATAATTTGGCAGCGGATCGGCGAATCGTGCCGGCGAGATTGGCCGTTAATCGAGAGCGAAAAAAGAGGAAAATCGCGATGGTCGGGTAGCGATATCTCTGACGATTCGCTTACCTTGTGCGCTTTTAAGGAAGCTTCGTTGCATGCCAGCGTGACGTCCACGAAAGCTTCGGTCTGAAGGAGTTGGTGGAAAACGGACGTCATGTTCGATTGGTAGTTATTCCAGCGCAGGCAGTAGTGCTGCCCGGCCATGCCGCCGCTGCAACAGAAACAGCAGGGAAACGATCACTTCTTCTCGATCTCGGAGGAGTTGTCTGGATCGTGGAAAGATTTCGATGGAAAAATCGAAAAGTCGTCTCTGGTTCATGGACGAGACGCGTTTTCGTTCTTTCGTCGCGAGTCACGATACGAGTTATTTCTCGTAGCGTGGTGCCCTTCTTCCTTCTTCCAAATCGATCCGTAAAGCGAGACAGTACCTGTAGTGTACGCCCCAATAACGATCCGTCTCCATGAAATATTCGTTTTCCTTTGCGAGCACTGTAACGAAAAGTATCGGCGGCGGTGTGGAGATGGTTCGGTAGGGTGATCGGTAAATGCTAGGAAATAAAGCTAGACGAAGAAGAGGGAAGGAGAGAGAAAAGAGAAAGATAGGTAAAGAGATGGGTAGAAGAGTGGAAGGGTAGAAGAGTGGAAGAG
>NW_016909723.1:286495-291598 GCF_001483705.2 Eufriesea mexicana
AGCGGAAGGGCGGAAGGGCGGAAGGGCGGAAGGGTGGAGGGAAGGAAGCGCGAGCGGTGGAAGCGAAGGAAACGGAGGCGGACGAAGGAGCCGAGGAAAATAAAGGTGGATGGGAAAGAGAAGAAGCGAACGCGGTTGATAGCGGTAGTGGACGGTGCACAACCGGTCTTTCTTCTCGCGGTGAAACGAAATCGAGAAACACTTTCGCGGTTTGACCAACGTCGACGACGGAACGGAAACAACGAAACGGAGAAAAAAGAAGAACGACAAACGATGACCGATGATCGAGGATCGACGATGGCGAATGACGCATCGACGAGCGGTCGACGATACGAATAGCGAATAGCACACGGAATACGACAAACGGCGAACAACACGAAATTCCGTCGCGAGCTCGCGATAACGCGCCAACAACGTATACGACCGACAGACGACGGGAAGAAAGAGACGAGAAAAGAGAAAGACAAAGAAAAGAGAGTGGTGGAAGAAAAAAGGCAGAGAGAAAATTAACTTGGATTATGCGTTGGCGCGAATACGCGACACTGCGAAAGCGCCGAAGAAGGTCGGGCGTTGGTCTGTCTCGTAACATTCACCTGTTCCGTGGACCGTGCTTTATCTGCCTCTATCTATGTGACTCTTTATACGGGCCATTCCGCGTTATCTATCCGTAGGAACACGGACTTTTATCAGTTGCTTAGACGTGCGCCGATAACGTGAAAACTTTAAGCTCTCCACTCGTTTCGCGCCTCTTTTCATTCCCCCCCAGATTCTTCCTTCACCGATTTCTCTCCGCGCGTTGGTTTGTCCGCGGCTCTCGCGGCTCTCGCGGCCCTCGCGGCCCTCGCGGCCCTCGCGGCCCTCGCGGCTCGATATCGTACGGAAACCGCGCGTCTCGCGCGTCTCGCGCGTCTCGCTCGACTCGTCGCATTCGCTCGGCACAACACCAACGACATCCAGTTGTTCGCAATAACAACGGTCGCGATCGCGCCCATCGTTGGCCGTTCTCTTCTTCTTGGATACCCTCTTCCTTCGCGGACACATCGATATCGTTGGAAAATTAGTGTCGACGTAGTCGGCAAACGCTATCCGACGGCGCCGACGAGCGGACAGAAATTTCTCCTAACGGACGTCTTCCGTTCCATGATTTTCCAACCAATAGCCTCTTTTCACGACGATCGTGTGCGTAAAAGGGGCAGACATTCGACGTTGAGGATGTTTTA
Source organism: Eufriesea mexicana (assembly GCF_001483705.2). Classification (NCBI taxonomy): domain Eukaryota; kingdom Metazoa; phylum Arthropoda; class Insecta; order Hymenoptera; family Apidae; genus Eufriesea; species Eufriesea mexicana. Next base: position 287,716 of record NW_016909723.1, read on the forward strand.
CGCCCACACTTGTAGTCTCTTTTTCTTACCGATCACCCAACGCTTTAGGCACAAACTCGGTCAATACGTAGAGTACATAGGTACACGCGTTACGACGTACGCGTTTCGCGAACGAGCGAGCATCGATATCTAAAAATTCGGTTAATCGGTACGTAACGTTCAAAAACGAGAAGATAATCAGCGATAACGGGCAAATATGGACGGGTAGAACGTGGATCGTAATCGACGGTTGTTCGCGATCGAGTCTTGTTTTACCTCGATCGTGACACGCGGTAAACGATCGTGCGCGTCTTGCCAGACACACGTATGTTTGTACTTGGCCGTCGATAGTTGTTCTTTTCGAAGAAACTGCAATATCATTCTTCCTTCTTAAACGCGTAATCGCGTAATCGCGTAATCGCGATAACGCGTTGGAGAAGAGCGATATAAAGGAGTGGGAAAAGCAGGGAACGCGATTCAAGTGGCGAAGCGAATTAAGAGAAAACCGGATGTAATGCGACTCGAAGAAACGGAGTGAGACCGCGAACGCGAACGCGAGCGCGAGCGCGAGCGCGAGCGCGCGTGCGCTATTGGTATCTCGTTAGGAAGGCACACGCTGTCGATACGTTTGAACGTTTACCGATGTTTTCGCGCTGGAAACAGAGGAAAGGAAGTTACGGTGAAAAGACGATCGATCGATCGATCCAACGATACGCTTTCTTGCCGATCGCTCTTTCGCGCGTATGCGATCCATCTGCAACGTTTTATCCGTAACACCTTTCACTGTCGTTACGTTCCCCGTACGTATCCCCGTTTAACGAATCGTTATTTTATCGGTAACGCGTAACATTCGTTGTTTCCACGAGGATAGTTGGCGAATGAAATGGCGATACCTAGAATGGGAAAGGCAGGATCGAAAATGGTAGAGAAAGAGTAGGTATTGTTTGTCGGTGCTACCGTTGTCTAGCGTAAACGTTGACCGTGAAAGAAGCAACGAGGGTAAAGAGAAGCTAAGCTACTCGAGCGAGACGCGGTAAAGGAGAGCGCGCGTCACTCGCGAGAAGGTATGGCAAAGACGGTCTGGTGGAAAGGAGATATGTACGAGTGTAGAACTAGACAAAGTGCAACAACGTTCACTTACACGATCGACGTATTCGGTAGCGGTAACAGTAGCGGTCGGAGCAGCGTCAACAGCAACGCCAACGTCAACGGCAACGCCAACGACGATCCTTTAGCGGTTACGCGGTTACGAGTCGAGTCGAGTCGAGTAGAATAGAGTAGAGTAGAGTAGAGTAGAGTAGAGTAGAGTAGAGTAGAGTAGAGTAGAGTAGAATAGAGTAGAGTAGAGTAGAGTAGAGTAGAGTAGAGCAGAGTAGAGCAGAGTAGAGCAGAGTAGAGCAGAGTAGAGTAGAGTAGAGTAGAGTAGAGTAGAGTAGAGTAGAGTAGAGTCGAATCGAGTCGAGTCGTAACGGAGACAGAGAGAAAAGCGCGCAACGACCACGATAGAATGTTCGATGCAGGGACGACTAAAATTGGCGATAAATATATATACATGGTATCGATGGACGTTCATCCCTTACGCGTTCGCGCTTTCTTTCGCGGCCTCCGAGAAGGACACTGCGTTGGTCTCTCCCTTTCAGAGAATCCTCCCTTCCATCTTCCCTTTCATCTTCCCTTCCACCTTCCCTTCCACGATTCGTCTCAATTTTTCTTCCAGCTTTTTGTGTCCAATTTCACCTCGCCTCCCTCGGATCCCGTCCTCTTTCTTTTTCCCCGTCTGTCTCTCTGCCATTCGCGGAGTAGACGAGCACACTCCCCTCTTCTTCTACCCTCGTATCGTTCTCGTTCCATCTCTTTCTTTTCTTTTCTCTGGCCATCCTTGTCCCTCGGTCGTTTCATCGTTTCTTTCTCGACCCTCCTCGTCTCTCGTTCCCTCTTTCTCCGCGCGTTGGCTCCATTTACTCGTTCCCTCGTTCCCTCCCCACGAGGCGAAGACGCTATTTTCTCGTGGCCCCTTTTCTTCCACGGTCTCCGCCACCCTTCTCTCTTTTTCTCCTCTCCTCTCCTCTCCGCTCCTCACTCTCCGCGACTCTCCTATCCTATCCTCTCCTCCGTTCTCTCTCCACCACACCGCCAGCACACCGTTTTCTCGCTCGATGGCAAGCTTCTACCCTCTCTCTTTCTCCTCTCTTCCTCTCCTTATACTACACGCGGCGTTTCCTTTTCCTCCCGGTCGGTGCGCGTTTTACGTTTTTCCAACGTTATCGACGTTCTTCCTCGGCTCTTCTCGGACTTTTTCCTTTCGTCGTACCGTCGTACCGTCGTACCGTCCTAGCGTCGTAGCGTCGTAGCGTCGTAGCGTCGTAGCGTCGTAGCGTCGTCGTACCCTCGCGTACCGTCGTCCTCCAGACGACCAACCAGCTCTTTCTCCGGGAAAACGTAAGCGGAAACGGCTTCTCCCCTCCTCGCTAGTCTTTCACATAGCCAGAACCGCGCGTTTCTAGAGGGGAATATTCTCAAATCTTCCAGAACGCTTTCCTTCGCTTCCCTTCGCTTCCCTTCGCTTCCCTTCGCTCCCCTGCAGTATTCTCCTTTTCTTTTTTCCTTCCTTCATCCGGCGTGGAAAAGGCGCGGCCGATAGAACGCGCGACTAATAAAATTTGCATCGCCACCGTCCAATCCTGCCTGCACCGCTGCCTTCAGTTTTCTCCTCTTTCGCCTCTGTCCATTTATCCGTCTTATGTCCGTCTCTTTCCCGAAGCGTGCGGTAATTTCCAGTATTTCGTCTCGTTAACACCGACTTCCGTCAACCACGAGCTTCGTCCTTTTCATCGCCGTTAACGTTTCCTAGTCCTACCGAATCCTTGTATTGACGTTAGCGTCCTGTCGTATCTGCATACGCGTTGGTCGAGTTCCGCGATACGCGAGGGCGCGAAATACAGCGTCTATCTATCTTTATCGAGGACGAGAAACCGAACGAGAACGAGTCGCGTTAAACGATCGTATCTATCGCGTAAGCGTGAACATTGTTTTTCGATAGATATTTCGACGAAGCCTGTTTCACCGAACGGTATCCACTGTATCTCTTACTTTTCGTCGGCGAAATAACGTCGATGTCGAGTTATGGTAATATCGCGTTACCGGTCTATCCTTTCGAGCAAGATTATAATCGATTGGATCAACGAGGACGGTGCCATAGGGCTACTTTTCCCCAAAACGGATTATTTTTCCATCGATTCGTTCATCGTTTCTCGTTCGTCGCTCTCTCTCTCTCTCTCTCTCTCTCTCTCTCTCTCTCTCTCTCTCTGTTCATCGAAATGACAAACAGGAAACGATAGGAAGAACGCGTAACGAAATGAAAAGACAGACGACGCGCCGATCGTTGATTCGGTTTTATCGGTATCTTTTAAGCCGTGCCGTATCTTTCCAAACTTTGCATTCGCTCCGATAATATGGACGAGAAGAAGGAGAAGATGTACCCGAAAGTAAAATAGTAGGAAACGAGAGGATAGATGAAAGGGGACAGAGAAATAGGGAGAAAGAGGGAGAGAATCAAGCTACGAATGGAGAGAATAACGAGCAGTGGTCAACGAGTCGAAGCAGTCCTAATTTCCGTCCTGTCTGTACCGTAAGGCATAACAGTACCGCATTCCAAATGCCCTTCGTTTCTTCGTTTCTCTCCGTTCACCTTTCCGAGAGAACCAGGCTCTCTCGGCCTCTCACCTGTTCCCCTTCGCCCTACCACTCGAAAGAGCAGCCGTATATATAGCGCTGCCTACGTTGTCTCCGTTCTTCGTACCGCCTTTGCATCCCCGCCATTACCCTCTGTCGCCGTTTTCGAAGGAAAGAGAGAGAGAGAGAGAGAGAGAGAGAGAGAGAGAGAGAGAGAGGGGGGGGGGGGGGG
>NW_016909723.1:291735-311452 GCF_001483705.2 Eufriesea mexicana
AGAGAGAGAGAGAGAGAGAGAGAGAGAGAGAGGGAGGAGGAGGAGGAGATGGAGGAGGAAGAACGCGAGCCGCGAGATGCATGGAGGGAGGAGAAAGACCCGGAAACGACAATTTCAGTGGAACCGAACGAGAACGGAGGAATCGACACGTGGAGATGTGCAAGAAGAAGGTAGAAAAGAAAAATGCCCTCTATATCGTGGTTCGAATGCCCCGAGCTGTTTTCGATCGTCCTTGGTTATCCCCGATCTCCGCGAAAGAATATATCCGTTTGACGGAAGCTCCCTGTGTTCGTGGAAACTCGTTTAATAAACGAGTCGTCTCGTGCGTCGCTTTTAGTCGCGAATTTTTTTTATCGGGAAGCGCTTCGAACCAGGCTTGCACGCAACCTGTTCTTCGTTTTGCACCCGTTCCTTCCTACGTATCGATGTATATCTCCTCTTTTTACTTTCCTCTTATGGAACAAGGATAAACGAGGGTTGGTAACCACCCCCGGGATCCACGTGATCAGGGTTGCGTCCCTTCGAAGGGTGCAACGTAAGAGGGTGACGTGGACTTGTCCAAGGTCGCACGTGGCTTACCCAGAGGGATCTCTTCTCCCTAACTACGAGGGTGCACAATTTTTTTCTCGTTCATTCGATTCTACGGCTATCGAACAACCATTCGCCTCACGAATAACATAGCTTTCCTCGACGTACGATCTTTTTCATTTTCTTTCTTCCTATTTTCAAAATTCCAATGAGCGTTATCTCCCTCTCTCTCTCTCCCCCTCTCTCCACCGTCTGATTGGGTTAGGTCGATTATCGATAACGTTGTTGAAAAGTCGGTAAAGTTTCGTAGAAAGAGAAAGGAGCAACGAGGATGCGCAGGAGGAGTAGTCGGCTGAACGGAAGCAACGAAGAAGAAGGGAGTCGAAGAAAGGGTGAAGAGAGGGTGGTGAACAGCGGATAAGAGAGTCTCTTTGTGTGCTCGTGTACAGCGGAGGGATGAAAGCGGAGGATTGAAAAAGCCGGGGGACAGATGGCCCTTTCAGACAATGAGAAACTCCGGAGATAAGGGGAACGCGAGCGAGAATCTAAGGGGAGACAGAGAAAGAGGAAGAGCAGCAGGGAAAAGGTTCACGGGAGAAAGAAGGAGAAGAGACAAAACTGCTTTTTCAGATAGCGATGGAGAGAGGGAGAGGGAGAGGGAGAGAGAGAGAGAGAGAGAGAGAGAGAGAGGGAGAGAAGAGAGAGAGAGGGGGAGAGAGAGAGAGAGAGGGAGAGGGAGAGGGAGAGAAAGGACGGGAAAGCGAAAAAAGAATAGGAGTAAGAGGAGCAGAGGAGAAAGGGAGGTGGAAGGAGGAACGGAAAGAATGGAATACGAGCTAGTGGGAAGCTGGTGGAGAAGAATCGGTTATGCGAACGCGATCTTTAAACGCGATCTTTAAACGCGATTAATAATCGAGCGACGCGATATTCTTCGGATGCGCGAATACGGGGATTTAAATGGTTGGTAAGTGGAACGGGATGTTTACGACGTGACTCTATCGTTCGAGACACGGCTGCCACACCGATATCGACCACGAATCCTTCCTATAACGAACGCCCCGATAGTTTGCGCGCGCTAATTTTAATCGATCCGTAGGTAAAAGATTTTTACGCGAACGTGTTACAAACACGAGACGAGCGCTTGAATAATCGATCGACAAAGTTCGCCTTCTTCGTCTCTATTCCTTCTCATACTATCTTCCTCTTTCCTTTGTGTGCCCTCTCCACCTTCTTGGCTGTAAAGAAACAGATATACGCCGGTGGAACGAGGAACGAGAAATACAAAGCGGAGGGGGAGAGAGAGAGAGAGAGAGGGAGGGAGGAGAGGAGAGGGAGAGAAGCAAGAGGGTTGCCAGTGGAGAAGATCGGTTTCGTTGAGTAGGATAAGAGGGGACGAAGGTGAAGGAGGAGACGCGACGACGGCGGCGACGTGAACGACGACGACGACGACGACGACGGACGACGAGGAGGCGGAGGAGGTTACAGAGGAGAAGGAAAAAGAGGAGGAGGTAGAGGAGGAAAAGCAGGAGGAGGTGGCGGAGGAGGAAGAGAGGGGGGAGGAGAAGGAGGAAGAAAAGGAGAAGGAGGTGAAGGTGGAGGTAACGAAGAAGGTTATCGAGGAAGGGGAGCAGGGAAAGGAAGCGGAGAGGAAAAGGAAAAGGTGGGTAGAAGCAGTTGGAAATGTAGGAAAGAAAGAAAAGAGAGGTTAGCGGTAGACAGGATGCTACGTGCTACGTGGGAAGCGAGAGGGTGAAGAGAGAAACTGGATAAAGCTGCGCGAAGCGAGAGAAATTTCTCGTCTCGTCGTCTCTTTCCGTCTACGTTCGTCTCCTTTTCCGTTGTTGCTCTCTTTTTCGGCGTGATAAAGACGCTTAATACGGTTTACGTGGAAGGGATGCGTGAAGCGAACGTGAAGAATAGAAAGAACGAGGATATGGAGGAGGAGTAGAAGAAAGAAGAGAATTAGAAAGAAGAGAAGGAAGAAAAAGAGATAGAGAAGGTATAGGATAAGGCGGGAGAGGGAAGGCAGTGGGAGCATCGAGAGAAAGGGAAACGGAGGGGGGGGGAGACTGGATGGAGAGGCAGAGTGGGACGAGGAGAAGATGGAGGAGGAAGAGGAGAAGGTGGACGAGGAGACGAAGGAGAAGGTGGCAGAGCGGGAGGTAGAGGAGAAGGTAGAGGAGAAGATAGAGGAGAAAGAAGTGGAGGAGGAAGTAGCAGTGGTGGTGGTGGCGGTGGTGGCGGTGGTGGCGGTGGTGGCGACGCGCGTCCCTGGCCGATTCGCGCGAATACGAGCGTGCGTGTACGCGTGTGTGTGCCTGCGTGGCGTGCGCGCGCGAATCTCTGCTCCGGCCCGCAGATATATTAATACGTAGACTGTACGTCGCGGTACGCGTGACTTGATGGACGGATGACCGGACCATTCCGCAGATTGCTTCGCTCCCGATTCCGACCGGAAGGAGATTTATAACCTCTCGTCGTTATCTGCCGCGTACCGGCAACGACACTCCCGCCGCTATGGTTCCTCGTTTCGCTCGATCATCGATCGATCGTGCGCGTCGTCTTTCCGACTTTTTTCCACCCTTTTCCTTTTCCTCTTTTTTCTATTTTCCTCTGCTATTCACCGCGCCGTGCATACACACCGACGCGCGTAGGTTACTCGCGATCGGCGCGGGTGCACGACGTCGAGGCCGAAGCGTTTTTCGACCCCGGGCTTTTAACGGCTCGCCGCCGATCGAAATTGTCGGAGGGATCGAGACAAACGACGGACGCGGATACGCGCGGCTGTCGACACCGGGGATGCGAAAAGCTGGTCGCGCGAGGCGTTTCGCGAAAGAGAACGGATCGGATCGGATCGGGTCGGCGGCGGTCCGGTGGAGGTGCGAGGGACGGCGAGAGCGAGAAAGAGAGAGAGAGAGGGTCTTTCGATTCGAATCGAATCGTGGAAATCCGGCCTCCCTCGTTTCGGCCGGTACACACATCCCTGAAACGCGACACGGGCGTCGCGATAAATTAGATTTAATGACTGTCGCAAAAAAGCGCGATATGAAAGTCGAACGCGCGGGACGAACCGATAGAATTAAATTCTAGGATATTCGATTACATTCTCTCTCCCTCCCTCCCTCTCTCTCTCTCTCTCTCTCTCTCGCTCTCTCTCCCCCGGTTTCCGCGCGTCCTCCTCTCTTCCCGTCCCGTCCCGTCCCGTCCCGTTCCGTTCGTCCTATCCTCCTCTCTAGCCAATAAAAAAAAGAGGAGGAGGTAGAGGAGGAAAAGCAGGAGGAGGTGGCGGAGGAGGAAGAGAGGGGGGAGGAGAAGGAGGAAGAAAAGGAGAAGGAGGTGAAGGTGGAGGTAACGAAGAAGGTTATCGAGGAAGGGGAGCAGGGAAAGGAAGCGGAGAGGAAAAGGAAAAGGTGGGTAGAAGCAGTTGGAAATGTAGGAAAGAAAGAAAAGAGAGGTTAGCGGTAGACAGGATGCTACGTGCTACGTGGGAAGCGAGAGGGTGAAGAGAGAAACTGGATAAAGCTGCGCGAAGCGAGAGAAATTTCTCGTCTCGTCGTCTCTTTCCGTCTACGTTCGTCTCCTTTTCCGTTGTTGCTCTCTTTTTCGGCGTGATAAAGACGCTTAATACGGTTTACGTGGAAGGGATGCGTGAAGCGAACGTGAAGAATAGAAAGAACGAGGATATGGAGGAGGAGTAGAAGAAAGAAGAGAATTAGAAAGAAGAGAAGGAAGAAAAAGAGATAGAGAAGGTATAGGATAAGGCGGGAGAGGGAAGGCAGTGGGAGCATCGAGAGAAAGGGAAACGGAGGGGGGGGGAGACTGGATGGAGAGGCAGAGTGGGACGAGGAGAAGATGGAGGAGGAAGAGGAGAAGGTGGACGAGGAGACGAAGGAGAAGGTGGCAGAGCGGGAGGTAGAGGAGAAGGTAGAGGAGAAGATAGAGGAGAAAGAAGTGGAGGAGGAAGTAGCAGTGGTGGTGGTGGCGGTGGTGGCGGTGGTGGCGGTGGTGAGAGAAGAAGAAGAAGAAGAAGAAGAAAGGAAAACGAGAGGAAGAAATCCGACGAAAAGAATGGCCAAGCGCTTTGGTCGTTCCACGTGAACCGGGCTACGAGAGTATCGTAGAAGATAGAGAAACCGAGAAAGAGTAAAGGGGCGACAGGCTGGAAAGAAAAAGAGGGATCGAAGGAAAAAGAGAGAAAAAGGGGAGAGAGCTCTCCGAGAGAACGGCAAGCCCAAAACGAGGACAAAGAGAAAATGACAAAGGCGAGAGGGGCGTTCGATTCGATTGGAAAGGCAGGCAGAGGGGCCTCTTTCCTTTTACCAGCGTTTTCTCCGTATTATGCTCCGTACTTTCCGTTGTTCCTATGCGCGCGCGTACAAAACTGCACGCGACGTATGCGAGTGCGCGTTCGCCTGTATGTATATACGTGCCGTATTCTTCATCCGGAGAAACGTATATACGTATACCTTCACCCAAGTTCTCTCTTTTTTCTCCTCTTTCTTTACCTTCATCACCTTTCTTTCCTTCTTTCCGTCTCCATCTATATCGGCTTCTATCTATATCCGTCTCTGTCTCTGCCTCTGCCCCTATGTTCTTACCACTTGTACGCAACTTTTTCCACGTACGTCTCTCCGTTTCCTCTCTCGCTCTCTCTTTTACCATCTCGATTATTGTACGAGGTTTCACGTTATGTGGCTCTATGCTTTTGCGGTGAGAGGGCAGCTTTATACGTGGGTGAACGGGAAAATGTCTTTTGAAACCTTTCTAGGTCGCTCTCGATCGCCCCACTGTCAGTCATATACACGCGATTCCGCTTCGGGCTCTTGAGAAAATAGTCGATCTCATCGTAGTTTTCTTTTAGAGATAGTGCAAGCTGGAATTATACTTCTTATACGCCTCTTTTCTCTCTCTTTTGCCCTTTGTCCAAGTACTTGCTTCGCGTTAATCTATACGCGTGTACATCTATATACACCTTGCGTAGCTGTTGTTTTCAAACACGTGTTGCAAGTTTACAAATTTTCAATTACGTTTTCCGCTAGTTGCGCTCGAATTCGCACCTTGAATCTTTTTAAGGAAAAATAGGCGCGCGCGCACGCACGCACGCACGCACACGTATAGAGAAAGAGGCACGGGGGAGAGAGAGAGAGAGATTTTACGTGTACTTGCGCGCGCGCGCGCGCACATATATAAAAGAGAGAGGGGGATTAATGGAAGAGAAGGGATAGAAAGGCGATGAAGAGAGGAAGAAATAGACGAGGAGAGACGAGAACAGAGAGGAGAAGCATATATGCGGTTCTCCCGGCAGATACGAACGCGGCAAGGCCGAGAGAAGGAACAGTAAAATTGTGGAGAATGTGTACGCGCCATCAGGGTGGCCTAGATTCAGTCAAGACCTGCTTTCTAGGCAGCATTTCTCTTTATCATCGGCACCGCGGGTACAATGTATGGGTAAACCGTTGCTTGCCACACGATCGCGGAGAAAATCTCAGGTGCACATAGTGCGTACTTATTAACGACTCTCGCGATCGTTTTATCGATAATTTTCGAAATTATTTCTACTCGTACGCGATTAACGTCTACGATTAAGCATCGCGCCTACGCTTCTCCATACTTTTTATCTACCTTTGCTTTTATACCGATCGTCCATCTTTCCTAAGAAAAGAATCAAATTCGGCGGAAAAATCTTCAAATTTATCGACTCGCCGCTCTATATCTCTAACCAACGAATACGCGCGTTACCCAGTTTTTACGAAATCGCTGCCGAAACATAATAATCTTTGTCGAAACATATTTCGCGTTAGTTTTCCTAGTTTCCAATTCACCGCGATTCCAACTAAACGCACGTGCCCCTTCCCCCCACCGCCCCACACCCCACCCGTTCGCGATAGAGTAGTACTCGACGTTTGACGTATATACGCGCGATATATCGTATATATCGCGTATACGTTTTAGAAAGGAGGATAGATCGATGACCAGTGCGCGGCGATAAATAGTACAAAGATATTTACGCCGGTAATCGTAGAAAAGTTTCTGTCCGTGAAAGATAAAACGAAGGAAAGAAAACGACGAAACGGGAATGGAAACGGAAACGGAGTTTGTGCAAAGTTTTGCGTAATCGTTGTATAATTTGCATTTTACCAGTAATTTTGCCCCAACACCAGACACTGCTTGTCTTTTCCTTCGCGCATAGCTATACCGAACGCGCAAACATTAAATAAGTGTTTCCTGCGCATACGTAATCGTTGATTATTGGACAGTTATCGTACACGTGACCTACCGTAATCGGCGACAGCGATTCGAACGTGCACGCGGCAACTGTTCCAAATCCTCATGGAGAGAAGCCACGAGGCGCGCGTGGAGGGACGTTTAATTCGTCTTTCCGAATGCGACAGGTCGTTAAACGCCGTGGATCATTGTGTCACGTATGTCTCTATGCAAGTACGCACACGCCAACTGACCAGCTGTGCGCAACTATAGTCCAAGTGGTCGAAAGTCAAAACAATACGCGCGAGCACGCGTAAACCTGATACCGAATCTCCTTTCTAATAGATCCTTTCTAACACCGCAATATTCCTACCCAATCTTTAATTTACCATCCTCCTTTGGAGATCCATTGACAGATCCGATACGAATCAACTTTTCCACTCGCATTGTCATCCCGTCTATACACCGTTTCATTCTAAACATCTCAAGATAACCGCCAGTCTAACCGCGCATTCTTCTATCTTATTATTCTTCTATCTTTAATCCTACATTCGATCGGAATCAATGAGTATTTCCAACAATCACCAGATGTAACCTACACGGCCCTCCTTCTTTCCAACCAACCAAACCATCATAGTGTAAATGTATCGTTACACTTACCTTACCATGACCTGGCCCACGAACAAAATCACCACTGGAGCTAAACTTTGGCTGATGTTTGGCAACTCCGTGCCAAGGATCGCAGAAGACACTCACTTTTGCTATAGTTATGACACTTGGTATACACGACTATCCGGAGAAACACGTCTTACGAAGTATTTCCACAAAACGCGTGTTCACGCGATGACACACGGACAATTGTCAGTCGTCGCGTAAAGCACGTACCGCGCTGACGACTGCCAGTTGTCACTCTCGGTTTGCCCGTGAAAACGTCGCGGCACGAAGTGGCGTAGCGAATCACGGAGAGAGACGGAAAAAGAGAAAGACATAAATGCACACTAGGGGGCACCGTGATGGCGGCGGACGACCCGTGTTCCGTTGCGGACGGTGGCGCAAAGCGATTAAGCGATTTTGTTGTGGACCCCGATTCTTCCCTTCGTCGGCTCTCTCTTCCCGGCTTTCCACTTCTCCCGCGCCGCCTTTCGCCTCTCCCGCCGGCTGCGCTACGCCGTAAACGCGCCCCTGAACGGAAATCTGCCTTCCTCCCCACTATGTCTACGCGAACCCCTTCCACCACCGCGAATTGCCATAATGTTGAACCGGCAAAAATCAGGATTGTATCAACTTTCTTCTCTACGGCTTCTCAATTTCTTTATTCCATCTCCTTCCACCTTATTCCACCTTCTTCCACCTTCTTCCACCTTTTTCCACCTTCTTCCACCTTCTTCCACCTTCTTCCACCTTCTTCCACCTTCTTCCACCTTCTTCCACCCCTTATTCCACTTTCTTCCACCCCTTATTCCACCTTATACCACGCAAATTATTCTCCAATCATACTTCCATTCGGAAAAGTTCAATATTGCGCCAAACTGTACCGCGTATCTCGTTTTCCAGCAATGAAAACAATTTCTACAGGCACGATTTTAAATTCCACGCTATATAACCACACAAATTGCTTTCCCCTCTATTCCCTTTATAACGATATTCACACCGAAATTTCCTCATCGAGAATATACCTATCTACAGATTCATCATCTATCTCCAGTAAAAAGAAATCAACCATTACGAGTCACCTTTCCATCGATAATATTTTCTCGCTTCTATTCATCGTTCTTCTATAGAACGCGAAAGTAGTCGCTAGGTTCTAAAAGTCTTTCGACGCTCCTGTCTTAACCGACCGTTCTCTTTGCCCCACTATTCGTATCTTGATGCGCACAACGTCAAGTTTAATTTTCTGCGCCGCGTCTCCCCACAAGAAGCACACTGTTTCCGAGCATCCCGGTTATCCCCTCGCAGAGCGGGTCGATCGTTAACGCGTACAAGTACGGCCATTGTGTAAAAAGAAGCGTCGGCGCTCGGTTAGTGTGCCCTGAGGACGAGACGTGTAGTTTTTTCCAAGTTTTCCTCTTGTGATATTTAGATTGTGCCAATATAGGTGAGTAATCTCTACGCATTTCTTTATTTATCCTGTAATCGTTATATCCTATTTCGTATGGTTCGTTATTATCGTCGTGAAAAGTTCGTGAAAAATCAGGTCGCTTTGTTAAACCCACGGGGGAATAAGATGCGGTTTTGTTCAACGTAGATGAGTGATCTCGTGTGAAAGCGTTAATTTATGCCGTTCCAAATCTTATAAAACCAATCTTTCTCTCAACCTTTCGATCAATTTTCCGTTACTTACAATACAGTCTTGTTTATTTCCCAAGTTTTTTTTCCCTTTCAACGGTTTTCGCCATTTTGCTTTGGCCAAGTCTGTAAAGTCGGCCATTACGTACGCGTGCTAGGTTACGATCCAGGGCCGGTAATGACGTACCAAACACTTTATAACAGTGAATTTTAATTATATACGTACATATCGTTGTTATCTTTTATTCCCATACGATCGATGAATTATCGTCGATTAGATATATTCGAGAAATATTCCAATTCAAATGTAAAAGTCGTTCGTTTCTCGTTTTCTTCATCTCGCCTTCTTTCTCTTCCGTACACGATCGTCTATACCGACGTATTTCTTATTCTCGTATGCTACGAGGTACGATTATTTTAGAAACTAAATAAATTAAATTATGAAAAATGAGAATCGATAAATTATGATTTGTAATGCTGGTTGCTTCAACTTGTGATAATTCTATATTACTGTTGGCTTCGAATACTTTTTCAACGATTTTATAGAATAAAAAGGGACATTTCTGTCAGAACGAAATCGTTATATCTAATCGTTTTCCTATGATAACGTCAATTCTGTGTTAAACGTGCAATAATTGTGGTAATTATCAGACGAAAATAAAAAAAAAAAAGAAATATACGTTTGTCGGTTAGCGTCCTCTATCCGTAATTTCCAATCACGGCAAGATCATCATAGCTTTCGGGAGCAGAGCGCATGCTCATTAGGTTTCTTTCGTTTTTCCTTCTCTCGTTCCCTCTTCCGGGGAAGCCTGCGCTCTCTGACGGTCGGCGTACAGGCAAGCGAGTAGGCGTTCGGCTCTACGCCATTGTTGAAAAGGGCAGCGCTCGAGGCGCACGCCAAGCTCGGACGCTTACGCAGTTTTTTCACTTTTCACCCATCCTGTTGCTGTGATATTAGATTGTTTTATATCCCGTATTAGGTGAGTGTTATAACAAGTAGTCAATCATTTATAATATCCACGAATCTGTCGAAACACCCAAGAAAATTCTGGAAAATCTTAAAGGTAGGGTGACATGGCGCGGGCGGATCCTCTTGTATACTTCTAGGAAAACATTTTCTCCTTAGTTAAGTGTTTAAGAAAAATTTCCCAATAAAGCGAATGTTTGCGATTTTGATGTTCTCGTCCAGACAATGCTTTAACGGGAAATTCGCGTAGCAGAGATAAATTTTAAATCATCCTTTCCCTTCCGAGCTTTTTCTTCTATCGCCATTTTGTCCGGGCGCGACCTCACAGACGGCCATATTGTGATCCACGTCTCCTCTCCTCTCCTAGTTTCTGGGGGCGGTGTGAGGAAAGTGCATCGTTCTTTTTCACCGGTTGGCAGATTCGATTGGAAAAATTATCTGTCGCCAATTTGTTTTCGTTTCGTACACGTTGCTCGGCGCCATCTGACGTAATATTCAATACCAGATAACAATATAAATAGATTACGCAACCGTCCGTAACCAGTGGTGAATGCACTTCGCTTTATTTCGTATTAATCTTTACACGCGTATACTTACATTACGTTGCCCCCTCCAGTGCTATACTTACGCGTTGCGCATGTGAAGCGAGTAATCGATTTTCCATTTTATTGCGCGTCAGTGATGTAAACTTCGGTGACGTAAATTATATTATTCTCCTTACCTGTGCCGTACAATTTAACGTGATTCTTCAGTGATCGCACCGAAATGTACGTGTGATTCTAGTTTCAAGTGGTGTTTCGTACCTTGCATAATGCATTGCACGACAGTTAATAATCGGAAAATTAGAAACGTGTCTCGCTCGTTAAATGTTTTAGCGTTGCATCTTTATATTTGAAATCGACGACGCGTACAGGATTGTTCTTGTGTTTGTACCTTGTACTAAAACGGTACTTCTTACTTCCCTTTTTCTTTATTTTTACATTTTTGTTTTCATTCGTCTACCTTTTGTTTTCCAATCTGGGATTTGTTAGGTTGAACATTGTTTTTCGACCCGACCGATTTGACCTGCAAAGTTTCTTTCGGAAATTTCATATTGTTGTTGGGGGGTACTGGATATCCAGCAGACGTCCCTGAATTCCAGGGGTCTCGAACTAGTGCGCAAGTCAAACGCGCAGATCGGGCGCAGCTGCACATGCGTAGTGCTTGCGCGTCCTCCTGCATCATCCCCACCAAATCGTCCATTACCGTTATGAGGACACGCACAAAGGAAAAGGCCAGAAGACCAATTCGACCGACGCGCTTCCATCGTACGGCCATTTTGGAAGCTTTGGTGCTTCCTCGCGAAGCTTTTATCGCGGTTATACATATCAGTCGAGATAATAGAAAATATTCTTAAACGTGCTCTGTACTTTCAAATTGTCGGTCTCGATGTTCGTGTTAGCCGGGCGTAGCATAGATAGATAGCATTAGGCACGGTCGATCATCTTGAACGACAAACAGATCTGTCTGCTGGTCTATTCATTACCACGAATATTTTCTTGGTTGTTCAGTAACGAGGGAACGAAGCCAGAAAAATGGAAGACGACCAGCAGTTCTGCCTTAGGTGGAATAATCATCAGAGTACATTAATCCAAAACTTTGACACGCTTCTTGAAAGCGGGACGCTTGTAGACTGCACGCTGGCGACAGAGGGGAAGTACTTGAAAGCCCATAAAGTAGTTCTATCTGCGTGCAGTCCATTTTTTGAGGTGAGTAGTGCATTTCTTGTAATACTTTAGTTTTAACGCCATCTTTGTTGTTCCTATTGTTATATTCGCTATTACTATTATCACTATTACCATTATTATTTATATTTTATTCATTGTTCACGGTTAGGCCACGTCGGTTTGAATTTAGATTTTTCGGACCCCCATTCCCCCAGCTATTTAAGTAGCTGTATTTGTTATTAATTTTTCTATACTCAAAGTATGACAGAGTTAGCGTGTTGATAAATAACGTAGAAGGTCGAATACATAAGAAAGGACTAGCTACACAACAAAGTCTAGGTTTTTGTTGGTATCGATGTGTAACGTTTCTATTGGTTCATCATAGTTTGAATTATAATTTGAATTTTGGAATTGAAACAAAAAAGGGGGGAACCTTAAATCGAAACAAGATGGCTGCTCCTGTTGAACGTTGCCTGGGCAGAAGCCAGAGAGGCAGGGGGACTGAAAGCCCAAACCCCCTCCTGGTTCCTCCTGGTAATCAATACAGAGAAAGCAAGATGGCTGATTTCCAGGGCACTTGCCCTGGGATTTTACCCTGATGTGGGAGGAGGGGTGTATACGAAGAAGCAATAGACATTATTCATTTAGGAAATTGAATTCCATCAGTTACTAATATTTAAATTTCTTATACTCGTTTGAAATATTCGTTTACTTTCTATGAGAATTCGAATACAACTATTATTTGTTAATTTTAGCATAGTCTTATTTATGACTATAGCTATCGCGTTTAATAATTTATGTTGGATATATTTAAGTTGGTATGAAAAAATTTACAAATCCACGCGGTTTAATTATTATAAATATTAGTAGATAAGATAAATTTGTGTTGTGTAATGGTACATTGGATTTTAATGGAAATATTTTCGTTGTAGGTGCTCCTGAGTGAACATTACGACAAGCATCCTGTCTTCATATTAAAAGATGTTAAGTTTAAAGAATTAAAAGCAATGATGGACTACATGTACAGGGGAGAAGTTAATATTTCTCAAGACCAATTGGCAGGACTTCTTAAAGCTGCTGAGTCTTTGCAAATTAAGGGTCTATCAGAAAGTAAAACAAGTGGGAGTAACAAAACAGACTCGAGGCAGCAAAAGGTAGTTCCGCAAGCAACGGCACAACCAACCGACATTCCACATGCGTCTTCCGGTCTTACAATAGAAAAGAACAAAGTTCCTAGGCAGGGTATGGCACAACAAGGTTCCATAGGGGATTTGGCGGAGGACTCGGGAAGTCCTCAAATACCTAAGGGTCTTTCCTCGAGGTAAGCATACACTGGATGTGTACGAGACAAATTGTATGCAAAATTTGATACGAAATATTCGAATAAATCTTGGAATTTATCTTTCGAAATATAAAATTATTTCTTTCGTTAATTTCACAGGGAAGGTTCACAAAGTCCTACTTCGAGGAAAAGAAAAAGATTTAGACGAAGAAGTATAGGCGATGATAATTCTGTTGAAAATCATGAAGCGTCGAATTCAAGCGATATGCCCCAACAAATGGGTGTTCCTGCGCTTGGAATTGCACCCGTGGCAGATGAAAAAGCACATGCAGACTCGACAGACACAATAGGAGGAAGATCAGCTTTAATGACGCAGCTGACCAAACCTGCTGATGAAATGTTGCAGGTAAGCTTTACGAAATTCGATGTTGAATTTTAATCGGTACAATTACATTAATCATTTACCAACGTTTCTTAATGGAAACTGTTGTAATATGCTGTTTCTTTCGCTCGTTGGTAGAGCAAATGATATCGCACATAATCCTGCTATTCGATGCCATATCAAACTGATCTTATAGAGTGGAAACGGTGCGATACACGATAACAACAACTACTCCCTCACTGTTTTATTTATTTTCTTTTTTCTCTGATCACTTTTATGTAAATAAGTGTATCAAAGGCTTTTTACAGGCTTGTTGTAAAATAGTTTTGCTTTCTTCTTCATAGTTGCCGTTGGAAAAGCCAGAACCAAATGATAATTTGATCGAGCCAAAGTCTGAATATTTAGAAGATCCAGAAGAAAGCGTCGAAGATCTGACGTTGGATGATGATATGAACGATTTGAACGAGATGGAACAGGATAATAATAGAGCCGGTCCGTCCCACGACCCCTCACAACATCCTGGTAAGTTGAACGAACGTGTATACTTTTTATATTTTATTTGATTTCTTTCTTTCTTTTTTTTTTCTTTTTTTTTTTTTTCTCTCTCTATATATATATTTTATTTATATTTCGTAGTAGCGAAATACAGGGTATTTTCATGAATTTTCGCGTTAAGCGAGTCGATTTCAAATTTTGTGCACATACGTTGCGAATTCTCGATCGTTGCCTTTAAGACGCGTGTATATATGTAAAATATATTTCTCGCACATACAGCGAGTTTCCCATACGAAATTAAACGAGAAATCATACCGTGTTGTGCAAATGATATGCATGTATGTATCGCAGTAGTAAAACTTCGATTCAAAGAAACTTTGCATCGAAGTAGATTTTTCTATTCCATTCTATTTTCTATTCGAGTAAAATAAGAGTTATAAAAGGATAGGAGATAAATGTTATATATCGCTGTAACGCAGGTATATCGAATTTGAAATATTGAATTATATTGAAGGAAGGAACTCGATGATTGATGACTTGAAGTTTAATTACACGAACGTTTCGTTTTTTGTTTTGTTAAATGTTAAACGGATCGTGTAATAATCGGCCGACACTAGCTTGGGTTTCCTCGTTGCAGGTGGGGGGGCGGGAGCGCGGTCTCGGTCGAGAGGGAATTTGGTGGGTAGTGATGGCGGTGCCCTCTGGGCGTCCCATTTCCTCGAATGTAAAAAAGGGCCGAACGTGAGGCGGCCACGCCCAGATGTTGACGTAGGCGCGTTGCTTAAATCGCTGGAAAAGAAACAGGGCAGAAAGTATAGTTTAGACTCGGTTAAAATGTCCCTGGACGCAATATTACAGCAGGGGGTTAGCACCACTCAGGCATCAGAGATGTATGGCATTAATCGCTCGACTCTGCAATTCTATTTGAAAAAGTTGAACGTCGTCAGAAGGAGATGGAGACAACAACCTAGTAACCTGATCCAGCCTAGACAGCCTTAGTGTGATGTATGCTTTTACGTGTATAGTTTATGTAATGATGTTCGACATCATGGAGATTCGGCAGCAAAGAAAATAATATGCCATTGACCGATAGAACACAGTTTGTTCGATTCTATTCTGCTCTGTTTTCTTGCATCTTTTCGTTACCCCGCGCGCGCGCGCGTGCGCGTGTATGTGTCGCGCGTGTATGGTTGTATAACGTTTTCTTTCTTTCCTATTCTATAGAAAATTTTGACTGTAACACAACGATGCACGACCAATTCACATTGAGTTATTTTTCATTTTCTTGCGTTTCTTCATGGATGATATTTATGCGTGTTTTGTTCCAGTTTCTTTGGATTATTTCAAAGGAAGAAATTGGTACGAAACGTCGTTTTTACACATATCGCAAACTTAAACTTTTTCGACTGATATTGTACGTGAGAAGCATATATGTATTTTATGTCGCGTGAAGAAAAAAAGAAAGAAAATGCTCGGTATTTATAGATTACCGTGATTCCTTTGTTCATATGTCGTGGTGATGTTATATATGACGTGCATTCGGAAGAATGTGCGGCCTAAGATTTTATCTACGATTCGATTCTCGATTCCTCGGTTATATCGATATGTTAAAATATCGTATCCAAACAGTCACGTGTTTAGTTTTCTCTATCATCGAGGTATGCTATATTCACGATGGATAATATACGTTTAGACATACCCTAAGCACGAGATAACCTCGTTTCGAAATAATATTTAAAAGCCGAGCCTCGTGAGAGAGTATATCGCCGTCGTCGTCGTCGTCGTCGTCGTCGTCGTCATCGTCATCGAGGGTACCGATAATATCTAAGCATCAATCGAGATCTCGTTAATTGTTCAATACATTTTGTAGCCGTGTTACCTCTGTTACGGTTTAGTAATTAAAGTTTATATTCAATCACACCATCACCGTGAGAGATAAAGTTACGATAAACTGTGTACAAAATGTCAGACTGTGAAATAGCTTGGAAACGATCAGTATTACTTTGTCCTAAGTGTTATCATAGTCGTTTAATTAGGGGAAAAAAATACTCAAGGTATATCAAGAATTTGACGTATGTTCTCGTATGTGTGTATGAATGTGCACGTTGATCGCTGATACATTTAATAAAATTGTAAGATGTTTCGTGTTATTTGCCGAATATTATTCTTGCAAAGACGACGGGAAACCGGGGTGTTCAGTTAGGAATGTGCCGTGTTACTTTATTATATACGCGATACTGCCGAATATACTTATTCTGTATAAGAGAATATGTATGATTTCTGATATCACCGATACCACCCTGTATTTCACTATTTCGGACGCTTTGAAAATCCGAAAAATTTGCTTTGTTCTCGTTTTAATGGAAAGAGATTGAGAATAATAAAGTATTATCCTTCGTTCCTAGTATTTTATTGATTTTTATATATACCTAATATACACACACGCGAACACATATATACATACATGTATGTATGTATGTACGTATGTTTGTGTATATGTATATATAATATGTATGCATGTATGTATATGTATATATGTGCGAGCTCGCGTGTACATATACACACATGCATATATTTGAAACGCACAGCCATGCCAATTATATACGGTGTTTACACTGTTTTTCTTCGTACTTAATTTTGTCTTATTTTGCGTATAGAAAATGTGTTTGGCCTTACCATGATCACCAAGGGGGAAAGGTTTTACGAGTGTGGTTGTTGTCTGTTTCGTTAGCAGGTATAGGTGCGTGGCACGTTACCGGCGATCGAAGTAATGCGGGAGGAGTTGTGGGCTCGGTGGCAGGAGCTCCAGGAACGACAGACGAAGTCTTTCTTGCAGCCCAGGAGGCCGCCCAGGCCCACCGCGACTCTCAAGGTAGGCTCATCCACATCATTTTTTATTAGTTCCTGCCCGCTGTAACAATAGGCACTCGTGCTGAACGTGCAACTTCTTACCTACGCTTGAACGTTGATAAGGAGGAGGAAGCGAAAGAGGAAAAATGAAACAGGAAAAGACCAAAACGGACGAACATAGTTCAAATTGATCGGTTTGGGATCAAATGTGGAAATAAATATATATATATTTCGAATATATTTGAAAATTTTTAGATAGGGCGAGCTATGTGCATATGGATTTTTTTCAATCACTGCCAGTCTAACGATGAATTTAGAAAGACGAATTTAAAAATTGGATAGTCTTTTTTTTCTACAAAATATTTAAGAAACGATACACGATGTGTTGTGTGGTGGTAGGCGTTCAACTACGAGAAGTGCCTATTGCGCAAGTGCGACAGGACTTATATTTTCTTTTCACTGTCGAATAACGTGGTTCAACCGAGGCAGCCGGTACGTTCAAGAGTAGCACGGTCTCTGAAGGAGCTTTTTCATTTTTTAAACAGGGCATGTAGCTTCTCGTTAATTTCCAAATACTTAGTATTTTTTTCTTTTTTTTTTCTTTCTACCTTTTTATTTTTATCGTGATACCACGTTACGAGGTTGACGCAGGATTCGCCGCGATCGTCGTTCTTTCGATACGTTTCATAGATGCGATATATATCGGTCGGCGGTATAATAAGATATATTGGTAATACCCACGTTCAATAGTACTTTCCTTCCCTATTCGTCCTTTTCCTTTTTGTTTGCGGCTAGTCTTTATCGTTGGCCTCGCAACGCGATATTGCGCGACCTCTCTCTCCTCTGCAAGAAAAACGTCAACCGAGTGGATTACGCTCTCTCCATCGTATCACCAATGGAAACACGAAACTCCTCGCTTCTTTCATATTCTGTGCGTGTGTGTGTAACGAAGGAAAAGTAGTCTATGCACACACATGCATTCGTACACACTCACACACTCACACACTCGCATACGTACGTACGTACGTACACATACATATATATATATATATATGTGCGTGTGTGTGCGCGCGCGCGTGTGTATGTATGTATGTATGTTTATTCATTCATTATGATATCTTCGTGTTGCGTGTTGCTTTTTTACGTTAATCTCTTCGTGATTACGTACACGTTGTACAGGACGTAGTAAGAAAGACGATCGATGAGAAGGGATTGGGCTGAGAGTTCGCGACCGAGACAAGAAAAGGGATAGGTAAAGCAGTAATGCAGAATAGAAATGTTGCGTGCTTGGTTTAGGAAATGGATATATGAGCGTCTGTCAAAGTAATCGTGTCACGATATATACGATGTAACGTTTTGCAACAATTTGATACGCTCTCATTTTCGTTGACTCGTTTATCGATCTAAAATCGATTAAGTTTTGGGACATTGTAACAATTGTTGTTCGCGGTTATCGATGAATCGAAGGTTCGGAGGACACATGTGGCTTAGGTGATGGTGGATCTCTCCAGAGTGTCTTTCTAAGGTGTTAATCAGATGTTTTTGTACGATGAATAAGACAAAATATTACGTGAAAATTACGCGTATCGCTTTTTATGGTCTTTTAAATTTTGCGCAAATATGTGAATCGTATTTTTGTCCTTAAATTTGATCCGCATCGACGTACGATATTATCCGTACCAACGTTCAACTAATTTATCTTAATCGATCGGTTTATAATCTCGATTGACAAGTTAGTTTTAAACGGTTACATCTTCGTTATCGATACGCATTTAAACGTGGGAGTTTGTATATCGTAATAAGATAGACGCGTGGAACGCGTAAGTTATAAATTTTAAGCGAAAAGGGTCAGTTGACTCTGCACTTTGCAAGATATATCGATTTGTTCAGCCAAAGAAATGGCAAATCTTTTTAATCGAAGTCATCGAGTCATATACCCTGGTATGATATATATTCGTTGTATTAGAGGGCAGAGTGGTGTTAGACGAGGTCGAGTGAAAACGATTATTATAGAATAATCGAAATAGTTTAGTTTGGTCATTGTATGCGACATAAGAGGTTTTCGTAGATGCGTTGTGGGAGTAAAGTAATACGCTTGCACGAGTTCTCACGAAGATATACCAGTTAGCCTTGAGCTCGATAAACCCTCCTACAGAAGTATTTTATAACCGCGATGTCGAGGATTCGGCGAGAATGAATTTACGATTCAGGACGAGTTGAACGAATTTGTCGATATTTCGCGAAACTTGTTCGGTGCATTACATTTTTAACACGAGTCGCGCGTATTACTGAAAAATACGTGGAGGAAGAAATAACGCGATACAGCTCAGTCTTTTTTCTTAAGCGTATAGCGAATCGTATTCGGATTCTTTTACTTCGATAAACGAGACAGCTTTATATGTAAATTTTCACTGCTTATATATATATATATATATGTACGAATAGGAAAGAGAAAGAGACGAGAGAAGTAAGGAAAAAGAGAAGAAAGAGAGAGAGAGAGAGAGACGTGCAGCTGTCGTTTTCTCGGGTTGATGCATCTGCTCTGTAGCCACCGTGAGTGCAGCTGTCGTTGGCAGATGTAGCGTAAAGCTGATTCGTACAGCTAGATACATACGGCATTATGAAATAAAGAAAAAAAAAGCAAATGTGTACGGTGGCTGGAAATTTTGACGGGAGAGAAAGTAATTCGTTGTTTCGTATGGAGCAGTACGATTCGATTTTTTTGTAACACCAATTACGGGTCCAGAATTAATAAAACAGCTTAGGATAGGTCGAAAGGCGAAAAGGAAAAGAGGAGTGGAGGAGAGAGATACCTTTGGAGAGACCACTGGGGAATTTCGATTGGCGGTAACGAGTTCTTTTCTAATACGCGAGATGGGAAAGTAAAAGAGAGAGGAATGGATATTCTTACGTGAATGCTGTATAGGATTTCGTTCTCGCAATTTTGAGTCAATTATCGAGGAAGAAACGTTAGGTTGGGCTAGGAGAGGACGGGGAGAGGGGTTGGGGGGGGGGGT
>NW_016909723.1:311993-354171 GCF_001483705.2 Eufriesea mexicana
TGGGCTAGGAGAGGACGGGTAGAGGGGTTGGGGGGGGGGTTGTATGGTCGCCTGGAAAGGTGATCCAACGCGGGAAATATAAGGTAACTTCGGAGAGAGAGGAGCGATCTCTCTGTCAATGCTAGTTCTTAATTTCGAGTCAAGTTGCCGTTGGTTATCGATTAGTTTTAAAAATGATCGCTTTTACGATCCGATCTAGGATCGTTTGATCGAAAAGACGAGCTTTACGTATTCCGCGCACGAGAAGATAATTCGCGAATAGAGCTAAGTTTGACGAGTGCTCGCATTGATGGGGAAGGTCGTTGATTTTGTCGTCAGAGACTTGTTACCTTGAATCGATTGTTCGTGCCGGTCGAAATGAAAATTTGAAACAAGTTTTTAGTCGAACGCGAGTTTTCCACATTTTCTGTATTACCTCTGACACGTTCCGTGCCGCGTGGGTTACCGATCGATGTTCCACGATTTCTGTTTGCGCCGTTCGACGTTATTCTTCGTCGGAGAAGAAAACTTTTACAATCATACTTTCCACGAAAAATTGATCGAACAAATGCATATTCAGCGTGTAGTACCTATTCGATATATATGTATGAGGTGTGACCGATCGCACGATCTTTATCCGTTGTACTGCTCATTCGCGTTAAACGCGATCTGCAGGCATACGTTGCAAAGATGAAAAATTTGAAGAAATCGGATAAAACGTCCAAGTGCTGCTTGCTCTTCCCGTTCTTTAATTTTTTTTTCTTTTTTCTTTTTTCTTTTCTTTCTTTTAATAAATATTCTAAGAATATCAGCACGCGCGAAATTATCGCGCTATAAAATCGACTATAAGGTTTATCGCGAAGATGACGCGACGGTGTGTTTTTCGGTATTATTCGCTTGCTTGGATGATGGTAATTTGCGCGTAAATCGTGGCTTCCTTCGTATCATCCGCGATCGATCCAGGGATTAGAGACACGTGACATGGACACACGGGGTTGGCATAATCGCGGTATCCAAAGGAAGGAGCGAGGAGAGCGGAAAGTAAGAGAAGGCTGGAAGATGGAAGGAGCGAGAGATCGATGATTGGATCGCGGGGGTGGGATAGAGTGGGTTAGAGGGGGATAGAGGGGGATTCCGGAAGGAAACGCGTATAAACGGCGCAAACGGATATATTTATGTAAATTTCCCATAGCACGGAACGTGTTTCTTTGCACCGACATCGCGTTCGATTCTGCCTTAACCGAATAGCACGCGATTATATTTGATTTTTCTAATCGAAGCGTGATCGATTCGTACGATTTATCACAGCGCGCGGTACTTTTCTCCACTTTGTGTCCCATATGTTTTGGCGAAATATCGAGTTACCACGATGCGATCATTTCGCGAGCTATGTCTTGGATCTGTGGTACTCGCTTTCCACGTTGACGGCGTGCCGCGTAGGTAAAACGAAAAATAGAACCGGTGTTGCGCCACGTTATTTGCAGTGCGTAGTAAAACATTTTCTGTAAATGTCGTTGTGGAAACAAACATATATATTCCGGTGGTAAGGGTAAAGACAGACGCGTGTTCATGATTGCCTAAATAATTTTAGCTTCGCTTTTCTACATCTCGTTGCGTTTCTCTTCATCTTAAATTACTATCGTTATCATTGTCGGTTACTATTATCATCGTCATCGTTATTATCCTCGCTGCCGTTATTATTATTTTCTTATTTCAAATTCGGATACATGGAATTACGTGGAAGCTTCTTTTTGGGCAAAAGTGAAATCGCTTGTTCGTCTCTACCGTTGGAACCGGAATGCAACCCTCGTATCCTAAAGGAAAAGAAAAACACCCATTTGTAGTCGTTACGTGTTTTTTTTGTTGGTAGAAAAATAAAAAGAGTACATCACGTATATGTGGTGCGATAATGTGTAAGGAAAAACAATCGGGCGAAAGAAAGGAATATAGAGATTTTTGTGCTTAATCGCGTATTATCATTCGCGCGTGGCAAAGATGCACAGGAGACGAACTTGTCCTATGCTCGTGTACGCTCCTTCGTTACGACGTAAAGCCAATCGCGTGTGTGCGTACGTGCGTGCGTGTGTTGCGCACGAGTGTGTTGCGTGTATGCGCGAGTGTGTGTGTATAAGTGCGTGCGTGCACGCGCGCCTGTATCATAATTCTTATAATCGTAATTCAACGATTAACGAGATTAATCGGTACGCAGTATTGGCAATATCGCGCTGTCCAATCATTTTTTTCCTTTTTTCCTTTTTTTTTTTTTCTTTTTCTTTTTCCTTTTTTGTCTTTTCTTCGTCTTTTTTCTCGTTTTTTTCTCGTTTTTTTTTCGTTTTTTTTTCGTTTTTTTCCCCTATTTCACTTGCACGATAGACGGACTCGAAAGCGCATCTCGCATATTTTCACCGCCATTGTATATCTGTTGCTATTTTGTCTATCGCGTTATGGTGGAAACGGGGGGGTTGCTGTTCTACTTGGATTTATATATCCAACGGTATAGAAAGAGCACACCGGTTGGCAGTACGTCGATCGGCGGACGGTGTTCTCTAGTCGCACAGTCCCCGTAATGAAAATTCGCGTCGTACGCTTGAAATTTTCTCAAACGCGTATTCCATTTTACTCGTTCTCGTATCGAACGTCTCGTGAACACGGCGATTGGGTATATGTTTTTCCTTCGTTTTGGAACACGATAACACACGCGTGTTCCCGTGTTCTCTCAAGTTGATAGGTCAGTGCAACGTCAACGATTTAAAGATTGAAACAAAAAAAGCACGTGTTCTTTTGGTAGTCGTGGCACGCGTGATACGCGTTAACGCGACCCACCTAAAATCCACCTAACATGCATCTTTCACGTCCGGCCTGTCGCGTAAACGCGCGTCTCACGCGTGTTCCACGACACAACTTTTCCACGCGTAACGATAAGTGCGCGTGTTTGTCACGTGTATCCGTGTACGTGGCGGCGTGTTACGATTTTTATATATGTATATACGTATATACATATATATAAATGCACGTATGTATGTATGTATGTATGTATGTATGTATGTATGGGTGTGTATATCTACATTAATATATACACACGCACACACACCAACGTACACATACGTATACGACACGTAACACGCGCGCGTGCATAAATGCATGCGTGCATACACGCTCACATGTACACACACACGCGCGCGCGCGCGCGCACGCGCGCATACATATACGATGTGTGACTCAACGTACTTTTTCTTTATCCATCCGTGTATGCGTACACTCGATAGTTCTCAATCCATTGCGTTGTGCCATTTTTTGCGTAATTCGTCTTGCATGCTACGCTTTCCTTCGGTAGTGTAATTACGACTCTTTAACTCTGCGGAGGTGAGCGAGTGCGATGCGTTCTCGTCGCGTGGAGAAATCTTGCTATTTACTCGCAGGATCACCGTGTTTTTCACGTGAGTAGTGATACATGTGTGCGCTCCTGTGTGTCGGTGTGTACACACACGCATATATATATAGTATATTATATATGTATATAAGTACATCATATATAATATACGTATACTATACGTATAGTATGTAATATACGTATAATATACACGTCTATATATACGCACGCACGCACGCACGAACGTATATACGGTGGTGGTGCTCATCTTACGAATAATCTTTCTTCCTTGCATTATTTCTACGATACGTTGCAAAATACGAGGCGTACGCGCTTGCACACGTTCCATTATATTTTGTCTTTTTTTTATTTTTTTATCTTTTTATCCTTTTTATTATTACTTTTTTTTTTTAACTAACCCATGTGTACATAACTTGCTTCTTTGTTCGTAACGCATATAAACATCAAGTATTTGATTAACCTGATTTTAAAAAGCATATTTTACATGTGCGCATGTATATCGCGTGTGTACATGGTATGAACGCGTATCGCGTATTTACCCGTTTCTTGCGTGTTTACATGCATACACGCGTCTTTATACATGCATATAAACATGCATCGGGTATATGCGTGCATATGTCAGCATATACGTACACGTACATACGTACATACATGCACGCATACATACATATATACGTAACATATAAACATACATCTGTTACACAATGTTTTCCACTCGATATATGTACTGTTATCATATATCTATATTGCGTATTGAAACATATATTTGTACAATTGTTAATACCGTTTATAGTATTGTATTTTATGGCATTCGAATTTCGTTGTACAATATGCCATGTGGTTTTACGATGTACGTTGTTGCTGTCGCTTTACTCTCCAAGTGTTTAGGCTATTTTGGAAGAGATTGTAAATAAGTTACAAGGAAGATCGAAGCGTCGGGAATACGAGAGGGAGTGGTGTTCTCTTTCCTTAGTCGCGATCGAGCGATTTCTCGATCGTCACGGCGGGACCACGCTCGTTCTCCAGTGTTTTTTTTCACAGTGAGTGCTGGTGCTAAAGAAGAGAAGAGAAGAAGAGAAAATGGAATCAGTGTACACCTTTTGTGCATTGGTTGCTCTCCAGCAATTTTGTATTTTCGTCTGCCACTTTTTTGCAACGAAAATACTTTCTTTTTCGTTGTTTCGTCCTTCGATGCCGGTCCTTCGTAACTTGTCATCGTTACTCTGCTAATAAGCAAGTGCTAACGCGTTGCTTATTAATCGCCCGAGTACATCGTGACATTTGGACGTGCATGGCAAATTTAGGTGGGAAAACGAGTCTGTTGCCTTTTGCGGCCGACTCTCGTTTATCCGTCCTTCCTGCCATACCGCGTGTGTGTTCATCGTGTAAACGAACAATGAAAAGCGACGCGAGAAGCATAAATACACCGATGGAAAGTAAGAATTAGGCGATAGGTATGTATGGAAAGTCTATGAACAGTTATTACCACGTTATCGAAAAGGTAGTATTTCTTTCGTTTCATTTTGCGCATTTTTATGCTGTGTAAATGTTGCAATTGCTGCATTTTCTGCGTTTTCTGCGTTTTCTGCGTTTTCTGCGTTTTCTGCAATTTCATAGATACATTATGTGTTCATATATCGTCGTATATTTTCAGTTGCGTACCAAAGGTAACATTTCTATTTACGCGTAAGTTTTATACGTCAGCCTTTTTTGCGCAATTTTCATATAGAACACGAAAAAGGGTTTTACTTACGTTCGGGCTACTCGATCGATCTAATTTCTGGTAAGAAAATTAGATCGTTCCTTTAATACGATTGTAATTCGATGATAATCCGCGATACTCTGTATCGCTATCGTATTCTTCTATACACGTGCGCACACACACATACACTCACACACCCATGTATGTATTCGACTATATCGGAATTACTAGCGTTTTATAGCGGAATATATGCTACTTTCGACCATTTTGCGATGGCTTTCCGATGCGTTCCGATCATTCGATATACGCGAAATATATTTCTAACATTTCGGTTTTCTCGCAATGTTATTTTCGTTGGGCAGAAGTTTGTGAGCGATCACGTTTTCGTCTTCACCACCCGTGTTTCGTTCCTTTCCACTCTTTCTTCGACTATTATAAAAAAACGATCGCACCATTTCCGTTTTACATTTTTGCCGATGGTTGCAAATCATCGGTGACGATACGCAAGTGCTGTGTGCTATTCGAGAAGAAATTGAAAGCCGTCGTCGTTGATATTTCGCGTAAAACAAGAACACGCAGATACGTTTTATCGTTGGTTTCTGGTTTCAAAAATTTTCTACTTTGAAATTTTTGAAAGTAGACGCAATTAAGCCAAGTATGGAGTAATCTTCGGCTTACTTTGTATTTTAGATGTTCCTTGTTGTTTTTTTCCTCTCTTCTTTAGCTTTCTTTACTGATCATCCTTAACACCGAAAACCGGTTCGGTAATGATTTTTTTAATGAACATCGAAAGCCGCGTATGCTCGTGTTTTTCAGTGTTTGCCCCATTTCGAATCTCGGTATCGAAATTGGCGAGAAAAGGTGCGCTTCGATTTCGTCGTGGGAAAATTTGTACGTGCATTGAGAAACAACAGGTGGTATATGCTCATTTTTTCCCTTTCCTCGTTAAAATAAGTTCTAACTGCGGTTAGATTTACTGCATATTATTCTATGCTCTGTGTTATTTCGCTCTGTGTCCGCGATAAGTTTTTCCGCGATTATTTTATCCTTTGGATCACGTTAAATGTTTGATATATTCTTATATTCTTATATTAACTGGTATTTTAGGAGGTGTGTCCGCATTTGGTTGTGCGCTGTTGTGCCCCTCTTACTCGTACCATTTATAATACATGTATATTATTTCTATTTAAAACTAAGATTAGTCGTTGGCATTGAGCAATCTATCGAATCATTGATGCCATTTATTGCCGTTTTTCATCACCGAGTTTGAATTATCGAACACGTATCGTTTCTATCGTCAATTTTGGAAATTGAAAGATTTTATAGCGTCGATACGGCGATACGACGATACGACGAGATACGACGAGATACGACGATACGACGATACGACGCACTCGCGAGTTTTCGCTATCGATTTATACCATGTTCTATACTCGCTGTTCTTTACTTATTTATCGATTGCTTTACATTTGCGTGCTAGGATCATGGTTTGATTTTACTTGCACGCCCCTTGGGATTCAACTCGCAGTTGAATATTTTTCATTTTTTGCCGTCATTTACGACAACGTTAAATTTACCATTTCTTGCCTTTTCTTTCTATTTTCTTCGTTCAGTGTTGGTTCACGCGAGTTCAAAGACGAAGCAAGAATACGATTTTCGAGAACACTCTCCGAGGTGATCCGGAGCTACCGAAAATCTGTGCCGAGTGAAACGCGACCACGTCGCGTAATCGAAGCAAGTGTGTGTGCAGTGTTCGTTTAACGTGTGTGTCGCGTGTTCAGAGACGATCGATAAAAGTTGGTAAAGGTTAAGTATTTAATCTTGCGTGCTGTATCGTCACGCAAGATACACTTTCCATTTCTATATGTTTCTTAATCCAGCGACGTGCTTCGTAAAAATGATTGTTTACGTAGAAATGATCGAACGTTTCGATTCTTCCTTCTTCCTTCTCCGTCTATCGCGAAACAGTTTCCTATACGACTACTGTGCAGTTTGCAACTCGACGCCATCTTTAAATAATTTTCTTCATTTTCGAAACAATCATTTTTATCGTCGCACGAAATATATATTTAATATGTTCATAATACTTAACTTGGTCACGTTATAAATTTATATCATTTTTTTTCTTGCGATGTTATTTCGAAGATTAATCCGATCTGCACGTCTTCGTACGAAAAATTTACGTCGATTCATTTTAATCGAGGTACACAATTAGGATATAGTTCTACGGCGTTTTAATTTGTCTTCTTTTCTTTTTCTTACCGTAATTTATTCCTTACTATTTCGTATATTGGTACGTTGCTTTGCGATACAGGTCGAAACCCGGGGCGAGAATTCAACGAATACCGTTCTTTTCCTTTACGGAAGAATGATACTCGTAAATTAGCTATTGCGATAAAAAGGTTTTGGGCAATTCCACTTTATTTTTCCTTTTAATCGCTTTTCGTATATTGGTGCATTCGTTTAACGACGACAACGTTCGTCGTTATTATCGGCCTTGTGGGATTTCGTTCTCAGCCAGTGATGTACACGGAGTTGGTTCGATTTACTGGTACGATTGAGCAGGTACGAATGCGTCCGTGGTACGAATGAGAAAGATGCTAAAAATTATGTAAAAATTGATCGTTTTATCTTAGCAATTATTCGACCTAGACGAATTTTTTCAGCCAGACTTTAGGTAATTGGAAAACAAATTGAAAAGAAAAATCACGAAATGGGTGTCTGTTCAATCGTTAGCTTTCGTACTCTAAGGCGCCAGATGATGAAAGATCGATCGATTGTCCTTTCATTCATCGTGATTTTTTTCTTTTTTATTTGTAGAAAGTTCTCGATCGTTAGGTGAAAGTTGAACGCGTTCAAAGGCAACGTCCAAGACGAACTATTTCGCCATTGGTATTCGTATTCATTCCTTTATTTATTTATTTATTTGTTTATTTATTTATTTATTTATTTATTAATACAGATACTAGTAGTTGGGAATGTTTATCGAATGGTTTATCGAGTCGATCATATTATTCGTGGTATAAAATCACGAATGAATATGTAAGAATTTTCGATAATTTCGATATGGAACATTCCAAATGATATTCGAAAGAAGCATCGATCAATATTCAATTTGACGTGAATTTCTCGTTGCGGGTATCGCAGAGATGTCTGTCGTCGTTTTGAATATTCAAAGCTGACTATCGAATATCCGAAGAAAATTAAATAAGTCATCAAATATTTCGTCTAAACGATGTCTCGCGTTTATGAGTTTAAAGAGGCTAGGTATCAAGCGATCTCCAATGACGTACATTCGCGTATCGATATGAAAGACGAAAAGAGAGCCCGTGTATGCTTGTACGCGAAAACGAAGGAGAGTGAGAGAGCGAGCCTGTGGAGGAGAGGAAGAGAGGAAACGAAGAATAGTTGCTCATGTGCGTGTTATTTCATTTCTAAATTATCGATGATCGTGTATGATTTGTTTATAATATGTTTGAACAGTGCAGAGGTTCTCTACGAGATGGCTAGCAGTAGCAGTAGCAGTAGCAGTAGCAGTAGCAGTAGCAGATGATGGTAGATGATTCGACGTATGCAAGCTTTGCAAATGGAAGATAATATGGAATACGATACAATACGTGACGTGACGAGACGAGACGGGACGAAACATGGAACTGCCAAAACGATATGTCGGTATGTATGGGGCATAATTGTCGCTTCTCGAACAATGTTTGCTGCGCAGCGATCATTACTCGAGTAGCGGTGATGGTGTCGAAACGCGGAACGTGTACTTACAGGACTCGCTTTGACACACGAATGAACATCGAATAAATACATTCTTTCCAGCTCTTCTTTGGCGAAGATACACGAACATTCGAATAGACGATATAGCGATTATTGGGCATAGATGAAGCGAGAAATGGTTATATCGTGTTCGGTACGAATGTGCTAGCATGATTGTGGACGAGAGAGAGAGAGAGAGAGAGAGAGAGAGAGAGAGAGAGAGAGAGAGAGAAAGAGAGGGTGAGAGAGGCCAGTGTGGTGTTACGGGGCTCTCTTTGTACGGGCTGACATGGGAAGTATGAATGCGTGAAGCAGAGAATATCGGTTCGCCTGAAGATGTATCTACTCGCTGCCATCGTGTTTCATTCGGCTGTGGACATCATCGGCGGTGCATCAGAAGCAGACTGCTGTCGTCGTCATCCTATGTGTCACCCACCTTTATCCCGGAGGAAGGTTTTCCAGGTCGAATCAACGACTCTCCGTCGCAGTTTTCCACGACTCTCAAGGAGAGATCAAGTAAAGGAGAATAGTTCCGTAATATAATTTCCATTTCGTGTTTCTTACTTTCGTCGCCGTGCATTCTTAATCCGAACTTGGCGCGTTGAACCGCGTTGCGACGTCGATTATATCTTTCGCGCGTTCTCCGTTCTGCGAATTCCGCGATTGTTCGATCGTTCCCGATTATATCGTTGTTATTTCTTGATTATCAGAGGTAAACTTGATCGACGATGATCGTCGCTGTTAAAACATTTTACCGATTCGATGTCCTTCGAATCGTTCGCGCATGTTCCATTATTGCTTCGATTGTATCGTGACGCGTGCGTGCTTTACGATTAATTAATAAACATATACACGTTGGTCAAGTTAGAAAGTTCCTAGACTTCTGCCTCGTGACGTATCAACGGCGATTTTATTCGAAAGATGGTAGATAGTTTTAGAATAGCTTTTGTAATCGATATATTTACGCGGTGGTAGTTAGATTTTTGCGATTCGTGCCAGTGGACTCGATTCCATTTCGGATTTCAAATTTCAATTGCGGGGATCGATTAACAATTTATCCCGAATTATCTGTAGACAGTTTGGAAACGATAAGCTGGCACGAAATTTCTTTCTAAATGATTCTCTTTTTTCTTTTTCTTTTCCTTTTTTTTTTTTTATACGCGAGAAAGGGGAAACGATGGTATTTTTTTAGAATCTCTCGTTGTAAAAGAATTATGAATGGCGTGTGTCGTTCGAGTTATGCGATTTCTCGGCACAGTCGGACAACCGCGATTTTTCTTTCTCACGGACGATTAGCGCAATAATTGTAAATTAATGCTGTACGAGAATAGAGGAATAGTTTTTAGGAATACGCGTAGTAGGTTTCAAACACGTGATACGCCATTTTTTAGTTATTGTATAAATTTGATCGTAAATTTCGAGCGCGTAAATTTTTGCCAAAAATGACTGAAAATGATCGAATTTTTAAGCATCGGCCTTACGTTGAAGGCAAAGCGAGGTCGCTTTCCGAATTATTTTTGTAACGTGTAACGTGTCACGGTTCCGAACAACCAACGCATATAGCGATACATTGGATATAAACGAAATTGTTCTGTCACGATAGAAACGATATCTTACTTCGGATCTGGATTAGTTCGAGATACAATCGCGCGTGTTAGGATTCGAGCGATGTTAGCGAGATTTTCCAATTCACGCCGTTACCACGAGAAAACTGCGTTTCGGTCGATTTTTCAAATTTTCCCTATTCGAGCGTGTGTTCGCAATTGATCGCAGTATATAACGTTCGGGGGAGTACTCTGCACAGTTTGCATTCTTCGATTGCACGTATTCCAGCTGTCGTCCTGTGGAGTGGAGCATAAGAAGATATGCAATAAATTGTTTGTGACAAAAATTAATTGTTTTTCGTCGCTTTTTCTCACGATCCTCCTCTCCTATCCTGCTCTCTTTCTAACTTTCAAATTATCTTACATTTTAGCCGTGATATTAGTAAGTCCCATATCGTTTTATCGTCATTTTCGTGTTTTATTTTTTGTTTTCGTAGAATTTTATATAAGTGCGGATTCTTTTAACACGGATCACAATTAAAATTACAAATTCTTTTTGTTTGCCATGCGTATTATCTCTCTCTCTCTCTCTCTCTCCCCCTCCCCCTCTCCCTCTCTTCCTCCCTCTCTCTCCCTCTTCCTCCCTCTCCCTCTCTTCCCCTCTCTCTCTCTCTCTCTCTCTCTCTCTCTCTCTTTCTCTCTTTCTTTCTCTGTGATATACTCCGAACAATGATATTATTACTATTATTCGCGATGAAATAATTGCGACAACCGCTTGCATACGCGGTAACGATGGTTGACCTTTCCTTTCTTTTTTTTTTTTTTTTTTTTTTTTTTTAAAAAAAAAAAATTTTCTTAGGTATATTATCTCATTTTGATTTATGGTGTCCGTAATATATGACGTACGTAATATCCCGTATCTTATATACGATTAGCTCTTATACAAACGATAGCAGCGGTTTAGCGTACCGCGTAAGTTTAATTTCTAAGTAAAACAATAGGATAGCGAAATGGACTGGAATATAAACGTTGTATGAAAATATAGTGTCGCGCTGACCGGTTTGGTCTACAAATTTGTAGCCGATCCATTCGTGTGTGATACATACATTAGGTGATCTGTCAAAATTTTATACCGTCCAAGGATTTTATACGTAATTCCTCGCATGTCGTGAAAGTAGTTACATTGGTTTTTACGCGCTACCTACTCTTTATTTTACGCTCCTTCTTTTTTTCTTTCCTTTTTTATATTCTTTTTTGGAGTAGAGAGAAAGAGGAAAAAGGAAAGGGTGGTAGGATTGGAAAAAAGGAGCTTCTCTACGATTCGAGAGGAGTTGCTGATCCCTGCAGAGATCTCTGAACTGTGCAACGAAATTTGCAAACCGTAATTTTTCGTTGTTCAGGGTGCAACAGGTGGGTTCCGTTCTACGAATTGTCGCCGCAGCACAGCGGCCTTCGTGTTTGAATTCGTAAAAGAGATAAAACAATTTTCCGCTGTTTCCTCGTTTAGTCGAACTAACGAGTATCGCGCGCCCGCGCGCGCATGAACGCATATACGTAGCCTTGTATGGCAAAAGAAAGATTATTAACGGTTTTCCATGTTTTTCTCTTGAAATTAAATTTGAAGCAATTATGTGTAATATATGTTCATGTATATTAGCAGCACGGTCTTCTTTATTCGTAAATATATGATAGAAAAATTAGAAATGATCGCGAATAATCGTTTCTATGATTGGATTCGGGAAATTTGATGATTTATTCGAATTTTTGTAATTTTCGGAAAAGGAAAAAATAAAGGAATAAGAAAACTACTGAAAAGTTGTTGTATACTAAATGTTATATAAAGGTGTGTTGCTTGCACAGAGGTATGCGATAAAATATATTTTGCAATGAAAAAATTCATGTTCTATTTAATTGATAGACAGCGATGAAAAAGGTGCGTTGATTTACGACGGTGTTTGCCAATGTGTACTGCATGCTGATTCATGGTTTGCCGCGAATTTAAGCTTCATAATCATTTATGTGATGCGGAATAATAATACATCGGTGGAAATGAAAGGAAAGTGTTGGAGTGTTCTGGCGAAATGCAGTTTCGACAGATTGTTTTCGGTTTACATACGTGTGTTATGGGCGTGTAGTGGGTGAAACTATACAAGGAGGCATTTTTTACGTTGGGTTGAATTAATGAAACACGATGACGGGTGTAAAAAATGGAAACTAATAAAAGCGATTCATTTTGGAGCAGCATGTAAATAACAACGGCTCAGAGTAAAGAAGACTGCGCATAAGCACCGACTAATACGTGTTTCGCTTGTTTCCCCTTTTCCCCCAAAAAACGTAATTCGTTCTTATTCTGCTATTCTCTCGAGTTTCTAAATTTTTGGAACAATTTGCACCAATTTGGACCTAAAATTCTCACGATGCGTTTACACGCGTTCCACAACCTGTGTGTTCTCTGTGGTATGCAAAACGCTCCATTATTTCTTTCTTTCCCTTTTCGCCTCCTCTGTCCTTTGACTTCTTCACGCGGTGATTACGAATCGATACGCGTACGATCTCGACATGGACGCAACAGTTGGTTTCGTCGATCGGGAAACTAATCTGGGAAATCGACTTTGGTCGTTTCTCGCGCCTTCCTATTATACGTTTCTATAAACGACGGGTCATTCGTTACATTCCGTTTGAAGGAGGGGGAGAGGCGTTCGCGTGTTCGTTAAATGAGAGGAACGAAAAATGTTGGTTGACGAAGCGCGCAGTCTTCTTTTTAGAGCGAGCTTAAGCCATTGACCGTATATCGTCCACATGCTTAGCTCGAGCTTTTCTTTCCCCATCGAGTAGACGAAATGTTGGTCGAGAGGCGAAACCACCACCCGCTTCGAAAATACAGTATATCGTGGTATGATTCATGCACACACTCTACCGCGGCGATCGCCAAGGGGGAGGGGGCTCGAGACGCGGGGAAACGAGGGGGAAACGATTAACGAGGGCTAATGTAATGGGCGATGGAAAGTGGGTGGGGGAGAAACGAGAGGGTTTGATTGGCGGAACGTGATTTTCGACTGTCCCGATGAATAAAGGAGGAAAACCCATATGTAAAAAGCCTCCGTGTATGCTTACAGCGAGCCCCATGATGGAGGGTGTCTCTGCCAGCGAGCTGAGATTTCGGTGTGTCATGTGTGGACGTGAATATAGGTCACGATCCTCTCTGACGCGACACTCCAGGTACGAGTGCGGAAGACTCGGGTCCAGGTATACTTTCACGTGCACACTCTGCGGAAAGTACTTCTGTCGACCGGATCACCTAAAGCAGCACATCCTCAATATTCATGGTGGATCGGTTGCTAAATAGCTTCCATTTCTCTCACCGGCTACACGCTATATCTCGCCTCAAAGATGCTCGATCGTGGATTTACGAATTTTCTCGTAGCGTCGTCTCGCAGTCTTCTTCGGCTGCGTTCCATATTCCGTACGACGTTGTTATTACGATACGTCCGAGTTTCTTTAATTTCTTCGTCTTTTACGATACGAGTTCACATGGTTAGTTCGTTTTAAACGCGTTACAGCTAGCACACGGACCATTCTTGTTACTTTCTCGTATCAATTTTACGTGTCTTCCGTTTTGTCGCGTTCCCTTCTCTCTTTTTATCTTGTGCTTTTTCTTTATTTTTTTTTTTTTTTTTTTTTTTTTCTCTTTTTTTATTTTTTTTTATTTTTTTTCTCTTTTTTTCTCTTTTTTTCTCTTTTTTCCTCCTTTTTTCCTCCTTTTTTCCTCTTTTTTCCTCCTTTTTTCCCTCCCGTCTTTCTTTAAACGTAAAGATGATTTGCTCTCGGTTCTTTCGATCGACGCGCTATGTAAATTATTCACCTGCTATCGTTCAAAGGCATACCAAAGTGAACATTTGTGATAGAGTTTAAATCGTAATGTACAAAAAAGTCAATTGTTATTAGCGACATGAATTTTTATTATTTTTTACGGTAATACGATATTTACGAATGGTAAAAAGTGTCGTATCGGGCAGATACGATGCGCGAGTTGGGTAGATGCGACGATGATTATTCACACGTATGTTCGTTTCGTGCGAACGAATTGTACTTCGCACCATGTTAAACGATACATTCGATAATGTAATGTAAGTGTGCGGCACCTGAGTTGCATCTACTAAAACGAATCTCGGTACCATTTGCTCTCGGTCTAACGTGGAAAATTTTACGACAAAGCACACGCGCATATCGCGTCGACGTTTTTACCTTCGCGTGTGATTTTACGAAGAAGAGACGTTGTTTTTAGCTTGTGCCGATTAATAAACTTATCGGTCGTATGGTACGCGTGCGCGCCTGCCACAAACTACCAAGTAATTTAATTAAGAATAATGCCAAATAAATAATATTCCTCTTTTGTTTCTCTTTCTTTAGCTTAACGGAGCAATACTCGCGTGTAAGTTTGATAACGTTGCAAAGCAGTGCATATATACGAGTGTATGCCAACGTGTGTGTACGTACGTGGGTCCATTTAAATTATAGATATTTGTTAAATATGTTCGGGTGAAACGTTATCATCCTGTGTAATTGTTAATCGTTGGCAATTTCCATGAAATTGCTACGTCTATACTCTATACGTATGTATACGTATATACTTTGTGAATGCACTTACTCTTGGATGCGGCCTATGTAGGAATGCGGTACATTAACAAACCGCGTCTAGGAATATCCATCGCTTTTTGTCTTTTTTTTTCTCTCTCTCTCTCTCTCTCTCTCTCTCTTTTTTTTATATAGAATTATCGATAGTATAACGCCAATGTCGTTGATCGACGATGTGTTATACTCGCGAGATGTTATATTTTTAACGTTGCTACCGATGCATATCAAAGGGATATTTTTCATCGCGTTCAAGATGGTTCGAATAATTTTTAAACATCGATTTATACGATCAAAGAATTAAACAAAAAAATATATATAAGCGATCGCGAATGGTGATCGTGATCTCGTGGCCGTTGTCGTCGAGCATATTAAACGTGTACATATTATTGCTCTTCGAATTTTACAAATTGTTACGGAATGTAAATAAAAAGAGGTCTCGGATAAAAAGTCGTTTCTTTTGGATCTGACCTGTGTATACGGTGTGCGCGCGCGTATGTGTTTGTGTGTGTGTATATATATACATATATGTATGTATATATATGTATGCGTATATATACGCAACTTGCGCGATATTTACGATACCTATGCAACTTGTACAAAGTATCATATAGCGGAAAGAAAGGAAGGAATGTTTGTGGAATGAAAGTTTTCTGTACGAGAAAACGAAAAGGAAAAGGAAAAAGAAAAAGAAAAAGAAAAAGAAAAAGAAATAGGAGGGAAAGGAGATGGAAAGAGGAAAAGCGGAAGAAATATAGTAATCGTTGTTCCAAAGGATGACGCGCGCGATTCTTCTTGAGAAAATGAGGAAAAGAGGAAAAGAGAAGAAAAAAGTGTTAGTGGTGTGGAAGGATGTGTACGATCGGTAGTAAAACGCCGCGTGGGCACGCATCATCGACGCGAATCGCTTTTTAAGAAAAGTGTGGTTACGCGTGGGGTTGGTTGGTGCGTTCTCGATATCGTTGAAATAAAGGCTACATTTTTGGAGCCTGCGTGTCGAGCTGGTTTCGGTTAGATCGGTGAAAGAGACGAATGTAAATTTCGCGTAGTGCAATTCGAAGTGAGGGAACGAAAAGAAAGTAAATACTGTAAATCGAGTGTGTTGCTTGTGTGTTACAGCCTCGCTTCGAGATTTCAACGTCGGGGAATATCGGTGCAACTTCTGCAACTGTCCTTACTCCTCTCAGAGTCATTTGAAGCGGCATCTGACTAGAGGTTGTTTCATGGATCCTTCGTTTCCGATCGAGGAAAGGCAAACGATGAATCGGGCCGAGTCGAGAAACTATGTTTGTCCAAAGTGTTCGCAGGGCTACAAGAACAAACGGACTTTGGATACTCATTTGCGCATCGCATGCGGTCGAGAACCGAAATTTCATTGCCCGTATTGCGGTCTTAGAAGCAAACATCCGCCTAATATTTATACGCATATCAGACGTAGACACAAAGGCGAGGATTTGTTCTTGATCGTGGATCAAGATCAACGTTAGACGTTCGATTACGCGGAGTGTTGCGTACGATCGTTTCGTGTCTCTCTGCCAGACTTTTACCAATTCCTGTCAGCTTTTGCAGCGTAGAAAAATTCTCACGTTTATCCTAAATTTTTCTTTTCTCTTTTCCGCCCTTTCGTTCTGACTTTATCGCTCATAAGAATAACCGACGAGGTTATATCGATATCGAATTGCCTTTACCGCTCAATATTTTCGTCTCTGTGCTTTTTCCAAGTATCGTCAACGGGAAATTCGTTTTTACGGTAATCCTGCCGCGTGTATTCGGCGCGCTATTTTTTCCAACTTGCTCGAGCGAGCAAGTACATGCCAATCGAATACACGTCAATTAAATATAGCGTTTTTCCTTTTCCCCTGTCTTTGATCATATTTAGGCTCGACGAATCGTCGATCGCGATAGGGGATGGTTCCTTTCATGGTAGAACGAGCATAGTAGACGAAGAATACGCAAGTACGTGTTACGCGAGCGAATTAACCTCTGGAAAGTATACTCTGTAATTCTGAAGGATTTGCTCCGATACGAACGCGCGCAAGGAGTGATCGTAGGATTCTCGGTTATCACACGCATCTATTATACGTGTAAATACATAGCGATATACGTATACTGTAAAGGGATTCGCATATATAGGTAAACAACCGAGTATGCGGTATATCAAAGGCAAACGTTTATGTCAATGCAGAGGGGGTAATATTCTAACGATTGACATTTAAATTTAAACGATTGACTTTTTCATTTTGTTTCAGAATTCGTGCATATCGAAAATAGAGAAGATCTTGTCTATCGAGACGTGTCGCGAAACGCTCTCGGTACGCGAACAAGAGTAGAAAATGGAGTAGTATTTCGAATCGAGCGATCGATCGTTTGTCAGAGTTTGGACGACGGTGAATGAGCGAGATTTGTTGCGCTTTGTCGTACGTTCCCCGATTAACCCGCTTTGTTAGACCAGAGAGAGAGAGAGAGAGAGAGAGAGAGGTATTGGTAAAGCAGAGAGCGGTGTCGTGCATGTTGCTTTTTAAATAGTTTCCGCGGTGTACGACAATCGGTGTAAACGTTAACGAAGATATGGTTTCCAGTCGGATACCTTGGCGCGGTTACTCTTTATCTCGGATCATTGGTTAACGATTAAATAGAAAAGAAAAAGGAAGGTGGACGACGAGGAAAGCTAGAGGCGAGGGCGATGCAGCGTGCGGGGCGGCAGTCTTTCGTTAGCATTGGAGCATTCGTGCGAGGATCCCGTTTTCCCTATTTTTTTTTCTTTTTCCTTTTATCTTTTTTACCGTTTCCACTAATTCGATATCGATTCGATTACCTCTTCGTAGACACGGTCTTGGGAGCGTTCATCGATTACAATTGCCGCGTGTAATGGAATTTTTATCGTTGCAAGTGTTATCGATTGCATGGTATCATCCCAGTTTTGCATATATTCTCTTCTGTCAAATATACTCCACGTATTTTCCACTCACCGAACGTTCACGCAGACATGGTAAATACGATTGCTTCGTGACGAAGCATTCTGTGTTGTATCCGGGTGGTGCGTATCGTCTTTCCATCGACTCGTCAAGTGTATCGTTACGAGTTAAGTTTAGATCAGGTTGGTCCGATAATCGACGTATCGAGGGTGGTTTTATTTTCGGTAACTAACGGACGTTTTATAACGATTAAATCCGACGACGAGGGTAACGATGCGAAACGATGCTTGGAATCGGTAATTGTCTATGTACGAGATAACGTTTCGCGACTACTTGATTTCGGCGTAATAACGCGTCGAAGATACACAGCTGATCGATTAGTTTAGGCGAGGAGTATCGTATTCAACGCAGTGTTATTGACCGGTGTATCAGGGAAATGAAAATAATATCTGAATGCAGAACAGTCGAAACGGAAGTAGTAGGCAAACATGAAAACAACCGTTGCTACTTTAATCCACGATCGACGTTTCACGAAACGATCAAGGCTTTTACGGATCTTTCGGATCTATATCCTTAAAGTGTGGCACGTTCGTTTGGATTGCGGTAACAGCGAGAGATATGCCATTTCTCTCATTTGGACAAACGTCTTTACGCGGGGTAGCAGGGTGCGTTGTTTCGAGGAGAAGGAGCGACGGGAGAATTTTTGTTCCTTTTAATCTGGTCCAAGTAACTTCTTCTAGATCATCGGAATCGTTTTAATCGTTTTATTCGTTATCCTGCTTCCGATTGGTTGGATCGCGACATTTAGTCGCTTGGAGTTTTCTTTCCTCCGATTTATCGATTTATCGATTTATCGATTTATCCGTTCTTAGGTGGAAAATATTGTACAACCGTTACTTGTATTCGTCGAGAGTTTTGCAAAGTGCTCTCGCCTGTACGTACAGAGAAATAAAAAAGGTATTGGATGCATCCTTTCTTATTCTTATCCTTTTTTAACAAGTTTAATAGTATTTGTCTTCTTAATACACACGCATACACGCACACATGCACGCATTTCTTTATGTCGCTATACGTATTTCTGGTTTGATTTCCCTCTGTATGAGTGTGCACGCGCTCTCGCGCGCGCGCGCGCGTGTGTGAAAATGTACGCGCTCGGATCGTTTCGGGATTTCGTTAATCGGGTCCGTGTTTTCAAACGCCAATTACGCGTCGCGTTGCATCGTCCACGAGTATACATACATACATACATACATACATACATACATACATACATACATATGTATATAGATGTATATAGATGTATATATATGCATATATATGTGACGTATCGGGAATATGTTGGTTGAAAAAGAATCATCCATTTACGGGGAAGCTGTTGCTGCCCCTGTTTGTTATACGCTAGGAATTTCACGCGAACGCGTTGTTCAACGAATCGAACGAGAGAATACAACTGATGATTGATCGTTGATGATGTTGCAGAGCTTTTCGCGGACTCGATACGTGGGGACGACACGAAAAGAAAATACAATTGCAAATACTGCGGCAAGGGTTTCACCCTTTCCGGTCATTTGAGGAGTCATCAGAAGAGTTTCTGCTATTGGAATCCTAGATCGACGTGTCATCAGTTGCAAAAGAGCCGACCATTTTCCTGCGGTCAGTGCGGTGCCTGTTACGCGAAACAGTCTCATCTGATTTTCCACGTTAGGCACGACTGTGGTAGAACGCAGAAGTGTCCCGTCTGTGGGAAAACCTTTCTTCATAGTAGCAGCTTGCGAAAACATCGTCAACGGCCTCCTTGCAGTTTCCAGACCCGTTAATCCGTATATGCGAACGAAAGAGGAGGAAAAGCGAAAAGGAAGGAAAGAAGGAAGAAAGGAAGAACATTGGAGAGAAATTACGCGAGTGTATTTCGTGTTCACGTAGAAGAAGTAGTAGCAGCAGCAGCAGCAGCAGCAGCAGCTGGCTTCCTCGTACGGTTGTTTCGTGTACGCGCGCGGGACAAGGCGGATCCGCTGAAAGAGCATATTCGTGGTAGAAGGGGGCTTGGCAGGGGGCTGGGCAGGGGGGAGAGTACAAGGAGGAAAGAAGAAAAATTGTAATAACTTTGCTTCGAGTTGTGCTCGATTCGCTCGTTTATATCCTCGCTATCATCGTTACTTTCGTCCGGACGTCGTCCTCTGTCGAGTCTTTATTCTTTTGACTATGCGTTCGCTGATACGTTGCTCGATGTTTTCAGATTACCCTCGTACCCGGAGCGTATGGGCAACAACTAGCTTTCCGCTATTCATCGAAACGCGGAATTATATTGGAACCGATTCGGAATACTCCGCCAAGAGGCGAAAGAGGGGCAAGAGTTTGGAAGATTTTCCAACCATCTTCGAGTTTTTATATCGCATGTTACGGAAACAAATTCGAAAGGATAAATAACAACGATCAGCGACATTGTTGCTTTTGGATGGAAATTGTATGGAAAATGTATAGGAGAATAAACGAAACACGACAGCGATCCGTGAGATTGCCAGTAGTCTTGCTTTATTTTTTCCTCTATTTCCTCTCGTTTCTTCTCTCGTTTCTTCTCTCGTTTCATCTTTCGTTTCCTTTCTCGTTTCTTTTCCGTTCTCTCTTCTTTTTCTTTACCTTTTTCGTTTTATTTGCCCCTCTCTGTTTCCGCGTTGTAATGTATACGACTACAATGGGTTTCCTTATTTTTCTTGTCCTTTAGTTACTCGTTCGCTTTATTTTCGTACAAGCTATAGTCGTTTTGAAATTGCAAAGGGGGGAGGTCGGCACGTTTAATCGATTGGTTGTGTTACAGGAATAAGGACGAAAAGGTCTGGCGTTATCACCGATATCACAGTAGCCGTACAGAAGTTGCGTATTCTTCGTACAAACATCACTGACAGGAACACGGCGAACGAAGAACAGTACTACTTCGACAGCGAGTCGTTTCTTAAGATGACGTCGAACCGTAAATCTAACGAGAAGGCA
Organism: Eufriesea mexicana; assembly: GCF_001483705.2. Classification (NCBI taxonomy): domain Eukaryota; kingdom Metazoa; phylum Arthropoda; class Insecta; order Hymenoptera; family Apidae; genus Eufriesea; species Eufriesea mexicana. The sequence continues at coordinate 332,907 of NW_016909723.1, forward strand.
CTTGCTCCTACTATAGCCAATCAGCATAAACTAAGCGAAGGCACACGCGTTATCGTTGTAGATAAGAACGAACGTAGGAGAAAGGCACGTGCCGTCGCTTCTGGCGATCATGATCATAACGACGATCATGATTACAATCGCGATCGAGATGGAGATGGAGATGGAGATGGCGATCGCGGTGAGGACCGTGACCGGAGCCGCAAACGGGTCGATCGCAACGACGAAGAAACCAATAGCAGCAGCCCTAACAAGAAGGCGCGCAAATCCAAGCTTGTAACAATGAAGGAAAAAAACTGTAACGAAGAGGCGATTATTACGGAAAGCGTATCGACTGAACATGGTAGCAAAGTTATTGCCGTTTATTCCGTTTTGAAACGCAACGAAAAGAACTTTCTTACCCCGATTTACAAGCGTCTATGCAATAGCGAAGTGTCCATTACGCTGGTATCGAAAGGAAAGCAAAAGGAGGCACGTGTTGCAAAAGCCGATAATCACGAGTGCAATAACACAGAAGCATCGGTTAGGAGGACTGATAACCGCGAACGCAACGAATATCGCATGATAATGAACGGTGAAGGGAACCAACGGCGTGACGCGTCTGCCGTGGATCACGCTTCTGTTACGCATTACGAAAATAAACGCGCAATACCCGTTCAACTGGACAATTCGAAGGACAGAAAGGAGCAATTCGATGCTTCGTCCACGCAAGTTACTCCTACTATATCGAATCAGAAAACACGTCCTCAAAGTAACATAGTGAAAAATATAGCGAATAGAAAGGTGCAGGAGAAAAGACGGGTTAGAACACCTGCTAAATCCGACGATACGCCGTACGAAGTTACCAACACGGATGCGTCTACCGTGAACGATATTCCTAAAGCTAGGAAAAAGAGACGCCTGGCACTTGATAAACCCAATGTGGATAAAAGTGACAATGTTCACATTCACCGGAGTACGACTAAGCGCAGCGATGCGCGAAACCAAGAGGACCAGCTCGATACGTTAGTCGTGAATATCCACCGCCGTAGTGCGCGTATCGCGGAGAAATATATCGAATCTGATAGGATTGACCAAGTTGACAAGACCGGCCTGCAAATGCTGCTTGGAGAAAATAGCACCGACCAAGAATCGTGTTCAAATTTCAGCAACGATATTACCGATTACGTACTGGATGTGTCGGATGAGAATTCTCAGAGTATCGTAAATTCGAGTTCTCCGGGGATACTGGAGATTACCGACGACATGGATAACAAATCCGACTCTACGATTGTTATTTCACGAACTGACGAACATCCAGATATTGCCACGTCGAGTAAGAATCACGTGGACGAAGATAAGTGGATGGATACCAACGACTTGGGAGAAGATGCGTTTCCTTTCCGATGCGAGTATTGTACAAAACGGTTTAAACGACCTACCAATTTATCTCGTCACAAGAATAGTAATTGCTTTCACAATCCCAAATCGACGATTCACAGTAGCGAGGAGACTTCATTTATTTGCAAATGTGGTCGTCGTTTCAAAGAAGAGAAGTCACTGGTATATCACCGTCGACACGATTGTGAAAAATTTATTACCTGCCCAATTTGTAAGATTACGTTTACAGGTGCCTCTCTGCCATCGAGACACCTAACCAAATGTACGCAGAAAGCGGAACAACGAAAGCAGCTGCTTAAAGAGAAACAAAAGGAGACAGAAAAAGTTGCTCCCAACTAGTCTGAAGAGAGAAATAGACCGTTAGAAAGAGAGTTAATCGAACTGAAGCTTAGTTGGGAAGAAAGTACCCACGGAAGCAACAACGTACTCCAAACTAACTGATAATATGCTAATGATGATCTCACCGTGCAACAAGGCTCGCTTCAAAAGCAACTGGAGTAAGATCGGCGGGAGAGTATGAAGAAAAGTTGGCCGGAGGAATCAGAACAAAAACAAAGGAAGACAGATTAAAGAAAAAGAGGTTTTCGGTTGAAAGAACAAACATTCAACTGAAATATCTTTTTCTGGTCCCAGTTATCCCAACTTTAGCTCGAAAACGAACTTCAGCGATTAATTATTTTTTTTTGCCATTGTTTTTATTCCTTGTATGTAATTATTGTTTTTATTTAACCATTCTTTAATTTATTATAGTTATTTTTCGTTTAGTATCAGGAATCGTTTTTTTCGTTTCTTTTATTTCAATTGTGCAATTATCCTAAAACATGACGGAGTATTATTATTTGTGAGTTTTTATTATCGGATATTATAGTATCTTATATTTTATAGCACGGTTTTAATTACTAGACAGGGGTCTTTCCGTTCTCCCCAATTTATTATATCATTATTATATCGTATTTTCTATTTTTCTATTTTTCCATTTTTCGACTTTTTTATTTTTTTAATTTTCTATTCGACTATTTTTATATTTTTACGCGCTGTACTTATCTTTTTTTTTCATCTAAAGAATGTTTTTTATGTTATACCGTTGCGCGATTTGATATTGTTTCAATAAAATGTTTCCATTTGTTTCGTATGCGCTTTAACTTGTTTTAACCTATAACTAAATTCCATTACCGTCAGATATTGGACGAGGTGTCGATAACCAGCCGAAAGATTATCAGCGTGATCGAGATATATAGGTATATATATATATATAGGTAAGCTTGTTCGAGTTATTCACGTGCCGATAGAAAGCGACGACGATGGCGACGATGACGTCGACGACGACGACGACGACGACGACGACGACGACGACGACGAACGATTACGACACGAGAGAGAAAGAGAGAGAGAGAGAGAGAGAGAGAGAGAGAGAGAGAAAGAGAGAGAGAGATAGGTGGAACGAATAACCCCAACTGGCCTCTGTGTATAAGATAATCTTAATAAATAAATCAAGCGACTTAAAAACTCGTCCATCGTAGAATTTCGCGTAGTGATGGTAACGTTGACGAGAGAAAAAAAAAAAAAGAGATAGTCGCCGACATAACGCAACGCAACGTATGCTCGTTCTCTGATTTCCGAGTCTCTGATCCAGTTCTCTGATTTCTGCCTCCGCATCTCTCTTCCATCTACTCTCGTCCCCTCTCGTTTCCTGTCTCCCGAGTTACCCCTTCCCTCTTGCTCTCATTTTCACGTTTTGTAAGTTATTATTCACGAGACACACATAGTACCAGGAGCAAAGTAATCGAGTACGAATTGTTCGTGTACAGAACTTTCTCGGCTCGATTAGAAGCGAGAAGTAGCTGAAAGGCGCGCACTCGTGCGCTTAGATGATCTCAGAGCATGGATGAAAATGTATTTCTCTGCAATGTCGTCAGTTCGTTGGTTCCGTTTTATTTCCATTAATTAGCAACAAAAATTCGATTCTTTTTCTAGATCCGATGTACGGGCAGTTACACTCGTCGTTTATTCGGGCTGAAATGATAGGAGGGGGAAGAGCCATGTCCCAGGTCGAAGGCTATCAGCATAGAAGAGATTCCGGCAAAGATCCTAAGGACGAATCGTCGTTTCTCTACATGGAAGTCGGTTGTCGTCAAGAACCACCGATACCACCCCCCGTTTCCAGAAATCACTGGCCCGACAGTGTCGCCGTTCAGAATTCCGTACCGAGGAAAAAGTTTTACTGTCCCCGATGTAACAGTGGTTACACCAGACTATCGGATATGAAAACGCACTGTCATTTTCAATGCGGTAAAGAGCCGCGATATCAATGTCCGTATTGTACGAAGAAGGCGAAATTTTCTTCCAACATGTACGTCCACGTGCGACGGATGCACAAGGATGAAAAACTGCAAATCATCGATTTGTACAAGCAATTGTCCAGAGTTCGTTACTAACGACCACGACGATAGCGATGATGACCATGACGATGACGTCGACGACCACGACCACGACCACGACCACGACTACGACTACGACCACGACCACGACCACGATGACGATGATTAAAGCGAAAGAAAGCCAAGATACGAGGGACAAGTAGAAGACAGCTAAAGGAAGAAAGAGGAGAGGAAGAAAGAGGTCGTTACACGATTGATACATATCCCTTAAGTTTATTTACAAGTTTTACTGTATTTTCTGATTACTGCTTCCAAGTATCGTTAACGTTTCCTTCGAGCGTGTATAATTTTCATCGGATAAATAGGGCGAGAATAAAGTTGACGCGATCATCTTTCGTAGAATCGTCTAATTGTTGGTTAGAACGACGTTGATATCATCGTCGCTGTTGCTGCTGCTGTTGTCGCCGTTACCGCTGCCGTTGCTGCTGCTGCCGCCGCCGCCGTTGCTGCTGCTGCTGCCGCTGCCGCTGACGCTGACGCTGACGCTGCTACTGTCGTCTCTCGCCGAGTTTGTCTCGTATAAATTTATACGAGAGACGGCGCTTCTTCTCGATAACAGAGAAAGATGCACATTTCGACGAGTATCGTGGAGAAAAAGGCATTTTTACGTTTAAATCTTGCATTTCGAAAATCGTCGACGTTAACGCAAATTAAATTCAGTGATTCTCGTAATTGTTCAAAGACGAATCGTTGTTGTCGATTCGTTCTGTTTAATATTTGTTACCGATCTTACTCTGAATAAAATACCTTTCGAAAATATCAGTCGCATTCCTAGCGAGTCATGGTTCTTTGCGTTCTCTGGGATTTTTCGTTTCTTCGTTATCTTTTTCGTTAGCATGATTGTTGTCACTTGAGCCAGAAATATCTTTCTTTCTTTTCTATGGTCTGCGAGAAAACTGGTACGCGGCACGCGTGGCAACGTTCCACCGTTTTATCCAGCAGAGTTGCTCGCCTCGCGATAAACATTTTTCGATAGCAGAAAATACAGAGTACTCGCGCGCGTGCGCACGCGCACCTCCTTTACGCGAACCAACCAACGTTGTCGCCTTTTAATTTTTAAACAGCGAAACGCTTACTACCGCGCTCCTTCGTTGCTCTTTGTAAAATTGTACTGACCTGGCACTGAATTTTTTCAGGTTTCAAACGATTTGCCACGTCAAGAATGTTATTGAATGCAGGACAACGCGACAGGCTTTACAGGAGTTTCGTACCGAACAGTACGAGGTATCCTTGCGGCAATTGCACGAGCGTTTTCGGCCAGAAACGAAGTCTCCTTACTCACTTGAGATACGAGTGTGGCCAACCGCCGCGGTTCAAGTGTCCGTACTGTGATTTGATCTCGAAAAAGACGTCCAACATACAGAAGCATATACGCCGGAAACACGAGGGCAACGCGGTCTACGTTCAGGATATTTATCGACTGCCAAACTTGGCCGTTTGAACCGCGCTAAACCGTTCCTCTTCTTAGGATCGTCGTCCTCGTCGTCGTCCTCGTCGTCGTCCTCGTCGTCGTCCTCGTCGTCGACGTCCTCGTTACCTAACGGTTATCTTTCGTTTCACGATGTTCTCCGCCACGGTGACATTGCGATAAAACAATGCGATACCTATACGCCATGTTGACAGCTTTGTCTCGACGGCAGGTGTGCGAGAGACGGCGAGAGAAGGAGAGAGGGAGCGAGAGAGGATAGAAGAAGAAGGTTGGAGGTCGTTGAGAACCGATCGAATCGTTTCGCGGACAGTTCAACTACTCTGACTCGTGTTCGCTGTGCGTGTATCGTTACCGACTCGACCTACGCTTTCAGTGTTCACAATGTATTCGCGTCTCTCACGATCGACGTTTGTGCGTTTCACGAATAAAGAGACTGTCTTCCGACATCGAAAGAATTCGCTTCTTCGATATGTACATACATATATATCCTCGATGCGGGACATAGCATGTACCGTGTAACGTGCACAGTATTGCCGAGAAAACTCGCGCGGTTGCGCGGTCGCGCTGTGCGCGCCATTCTCGATTCGGTTACGGTTGATCGAGAGACGTTCTCCGTTTCTCTCCTGGCTTAACGAGTATTTGTGCTTTCAGCTACCGGACCGATATGCGGAGCAATGGGTGGATCGATGAACGGTCGAAAATTTTCCTGCTCGAATCGCTCACGAAGATCGGATACCTTTAACACGTTCCGCGTCCCGTCACTCGTACATGGCTGACGCTTTTCTTCGTCCAGCTAGGTTGAATTGTTCAGCTGATATAACACACACACACACACACTTTATTTTTGTATTTTATATATTTCAAACATATATTTAAGTCGTTTCTGAGTTTCTCTTTATCAATTTTATTCATAGAAATGATTAATTTTATTAATAAATTGGTTTTTAATTTGATAATATGTAATTTTGTAAATAATTTTTCAAATTCCTTCAATATATTTAAATTTACTTAAAGATTTACTTTGAGATTTTATGCATAACGGTATTTCAATAAACGATAATAAACTATTCAAAATTGGTTGATTTTTTTCAAAAAATGTTTTAAATGGACTTTTATATAAATGAAATAATGATTTTATATAAATGAAATATAATTATATAATATAATTGGTGGAGCTCCTTTCGTGCTATCGATATATCATCACCACCATCTTAATCGTTATCATCTCATTTATATCTTACCTTTTTTCTTTCCTTTTTATTATTTCATCTGACGTGATTCGGAACTATGTTGTGCAATTAAAATACTAACGCAAAGAATATTTAGAATAAATACTAATAATATACGAATATATTTAAAGAATAATTGAACTAAACAAATATACTACACGCTTGGAATATTTACTTATTCATTTGCATGTTTATCGTGTAGGAATAAGTTGAATTAATAATATTTAATTTTACCTAGTGAAAACATCCATGTAACACGCTCCTCTGTTCTTACTTGCACACTTAATTGCAATTCAGAGTTGCAACTAGTTGAGGGTTATTTTTCTTTTTTTCTTTTTTCTTTCTTTTTTTTTTTTTTCCCCTAAAATAAAGAGGAGACTTGAAATTTTAAAATGTCGTAAGAATGAACGGTGAACGGTGCTGAATGGACAACGAAAAGTTGCAATGAAAATTGAAAACATTCAAAGCGTTACGACTAAAAAAATATTAGAAGAAAGGTTTCGTTGTATCGTTCACCGTTCAATTATAACGAACATTTATAAAGGAGGATTTATCAAAGAGGATGACAGATTCGCGTAACTTGCCTCTATAGTGCATCGCGTGAATCGTGGGATTTGGGCCCCGCAGGTATCTCGACCGATTCACGCTAGGCGTTGGAACGTGTTAAGGGACGGGATACGATCGGTCATCGAGATATTTTATCTACGAGATCTATATTATGAATTTACAAACTGTACAAACTTGCGAATTCGATGCGAATTCGGTTATATGGTTAACTGCTTAAATTTCACGTTTCTCGATAGATCGGGAAAAACTACGTGAAATCCCTTCGGTGGATATATTCAGGATACTTTGATCTACCTTTTTGCAATGATTTATTTTGTTCGCAGACTTGTCCTTTCCATCTCAAGTTCTAACGGACGAACGAAATGCCTTCGTGTCATTGGCTATGCAACACATTCGCAACGCCAACTTTTCCTGCCCAAATTGCACCAGCGTGTTCAACCGGAAGGATAACTTGCAGAAACATCTCAAGTACGAGTGTGGTCAGTTGCCGAGGTTCAAGTGCCCCTACTGCGAGTACCGTTCGAAGAAAACGTCCAACGTTCGCGCACACGTTCGATCCATTCACTTTGGTTCTACCGTCTACGTGATCGATCTTAAATCCAATTGCGACGACTAGTCGTTTTCAGATTTTACCTTTCCAGCCTGATCCTTCGGTTCACCGGATCTTACCTCGATAGACGATTAGAGGTAAAACGAAACCGGGGATAGTATTTTCTCGTTTTGTTTCGTTTCGAGACGCGCCACTTTTTCATATACACACGCGCGCGCGCGCGCGCACACACACACACACACACACACACACACACACACCCCCCTCTTTGTACAGCAGAGAAATAAAGTTTCATTTAGTTTAAAAGTACGATGCGCAGGTTCGAAAGAGACAAACTCTCGTACGAACGATGGAGCATCGTGGTCCAATTCTTTTTCCAATCGTAAGATACTTGTCGGTGAATTATCGATACACATGTTTCCTTTCCTCGAAATATCCTCAGTCCATCGATGTGTCGAATCTGGCCTTCCATAAACGGAACGTGTTCGTTGCTCGAGCACGGACTCTGACGAGTTCCAAACATTTTTTGCAGATCTGGAACATCTGGGCGGCTTCAAGATACCGTGCAACGCGATGCCAAGACCGACGGAATTTCAGGACCGGAACAAAGGCAGGTTTCCCTGTCCGAAGTGTACGAGCACTTTCAACCGGAAGAACAATTTGTATTCGCATTTAAAGTTCGAGTGTGGTCAACTACCGCGATTCGGTTGCCCCTATTGCGATTACGCGTCGAAGAAATCCTCGAACATACGCGCGCACGTACGTAGAAAACATAACGGGTACAAAGTGAGCGTGATTAACGTGTCGCGCAATCCGTTTGCTGAATCTGCTACGACGGAAGATGAAAGCTCGGAAAAGCTGGTGGAACAAACGTTTTAACTTTTAATCGAAACTCTTTTCTATTCGCCGCAACTCGCGTCCGCGAACAACCCGTTCGAACGCGGCGGGGGTGCGCGTGATGGGTGTGCTGGTGGTGGTGGTGGTGCCGCCTTTTATCGCGTTCTTTATTTTCCGGTGACCGCGAATCATATACGCGATAGAGTCGAGATGGTTTTGTAAAAATTTTGCGAAATCACGCACGCGGTATCTTTTCGCGCGAATCCTTTTCCTAGTTGTTATCGCTCTAGGTAGTAATATCTCTTTTCTTTTTTGATCACGCGCTTTCTGCGCCGACGTATACGAACAATAAACGAATAAGCTGTGATTATCAGCTCCGATTACGATTTGTATTATTTCATCCTTCTCTTCATGGAAGATCCGACATGACGGAAATAGAACACAGCTCGCCCCTCTCGATGCGTGTTGTCGTCGTCGCCGACGACCACCCATTTGGAGATCGACGACCGAAGAAGGTTTGAGACATCGGCTCTCCGATTCTTAATTTCCTCTAGCGCCTATTTCTGTACGCAGTATTCCCGATAGTAGCAACAACTCTGACAGGCGTGTCGTGTCCTTGTTTCTGTTGCAGGTTTAAATTACTGCATGTTCACCGGCGTGGCGATGCACTCGCAAAATTTTCTCCTTCAACGACCTGCCCACGGACTATCGAGAAGCACCGCGATCGTTTCGCCATCCGATACCTCGAGAATGCTCGCACGGAAATTCCCCTGCGCCAATTGCACCAGCGTCTTCAGTAGAAAAGGCGGGCTGACCTACCATCAAAAATTCGAATGTGGCCAGAAACCTCGATTCAATTGTCCGTACTGCACTTACCGCGCCAGACACATTTCCAATGCTCGTCGTCACGTTCGCAAGTGTCATCCAGGAAGGGAAGTGTACGCCGTAGACCTCTGCCAATTGCAACAGCACGTTGCTTGAAATTCCGCTTGCCGACGAATTCGAAACCTCGCATTCGGAAGAAGGATACCACGGCGAACAACCGCAGCCTATAACATTCCAATTGATCACCAGATGCGACCAACGCATCGTGTGCCAACGTATTTCTTTTCGCTATTTCCTTCTCATGTTTTCCTTTTGATCATCGTTGTTCTTGTCGCCGTCTTTGTCGTTTTCGTCCTCGAGACCTCGTCGTCGTCCTCGTCCTCGTCATCCTCGTCGCCCTCGTCGTCGTCGTCGTTGTCTTCGTCGTCGTCGTCGTCGTTGTTGTTGTTGTCGTCGTTGTCGTCGTCGTCGTCGTCGATGTCGTCATCACCATCAACATCAACATCAACATCATCGTCGTCGTCGTCGTCGTCGTCGTCGTCGTCGTCGTCGTCGTCGTCGTCGTCATGGTTGTCGTCGTGGTCGTCGCCGTCGTTGTCGACATCTTGAAGAATGGTACTGATCGCAATGCCCTGTAAGAGAAAAAGTGTTCAAATCGTACGCCGCAATCTTGAACTAATAGTATCGAATCTAATCGATTCACCGTTTTGTATAAAACGCGTCGAGTTTAACCGCGTCTCGAGAGCAATTACGATTCGAGTAAAAGTCCAAGTTAAAGAATTATCGCGCGCAAAAACGCAAAAATAATAATTCGAATACGTAGTCTGACTTAACGAAGAAATTGAAAAAGAAGAAAAAGGAAAGCGTACGATTGGAGCAACATTTTCTTATTTTATCAATGTCGCGTACGTTGCGCGTTAGATTCGATAAAATTTAGAGATTGAACGGGTGTTTTTTCTTCTCTTTCCAGGAGTTGCAAGCATCCGATCGCGTGTTACGCTTTGTCGACAGATACCAGCGATGGAAAAAATCTCGACAAACGGAAGATAGAACTGTGGATACGTACGCGAATGTCGCGCGAAGATAATCAATGTCGAAAGAGAATTTTCGTATCCTAGACGAATTCCCCGCAACGAAGATACGTCGTGTCATCGATGGTTGGTGAAAAACGAATCGGTTCGAGTACTGTCGATATCGGTGAATAGAACGTTCGATTTGCACCGTTCGCGTGGAGGATATCGTGACATAAGGCCGCCGTATTCCCGTCTATGTCCGCGCTAGAGAGTACCGTGTTGCGTAACCATGGTATCGCGAGTTTCATTTTTTTTTTTTTTCAGCCGAACGGACAAACGTAAACTCTGTATTTGCGATGATATCGACCAGGTTTTTCACAAATATACAAAGTTAGAGCGATCTTATTCGTTAATTGCGTTTACTGTCAACAAGATTATCCAATCCCTGCCTTCCCTATTTTTTTTTTTTTTTTTTTTTTTTTTTTTTTTTTTTTCTTATTTTAATTAGCTCCAATGCATATATATAAGTATCAACGGGCATCGAATGTCGTTGATAGCCGATGCGACGACGAACGAAATGCGTCTCCTCTCCTCGTTGAAGGTATGTCGCTTGCCGTGAAACTTGTTCAAACTATTCGTAGAATCACGTTGAAACATTGACGGTTGACCGAACGAACACGATGTTTGACGAGATTCTTGTGTCGTTTCTGTTTCAGACTGTTTCCTACCTGCAGATTTCTCGTATGCGTCCGCTGTCGGAAGAAGACGTCGAAGTTATCAGAAAGCCGGAGTTTCCGTGAACCCTACATGTGCCGAGAAGCAAAAGTTTCCTTGTCCGACTTGTCCAAGCGTCTTCAGTCACAAGAACAATCTCTACTATCACTCTAAATTCGAATGCGGTCAATTACCTCGATTCAACTGCCCTTATTGTACTTACAGGACCAAACACGTATCCAATGTGCGCGCCCACGTGCGTAGAAAGCACCCTGGCAACAACGTCTACGCCATCGACGTGTGCAAAATCTTGGAAGGATAAACGTATAATCCGTGACGCGAGTTCGGTATTTTGTTTACCGCTCCAGCATGGCGAATACGACTACGACGACGACCACTACTATCGTTACTACTACTATTACCGCTGCTGCTGCTACTACTACTACTACTACTGCTGCTGCTGCTGCTACTACTACTACTACTGCTACTATTGCCACCGCTACCACCACCACCACCACCACTACTACTACTATTACTACTAATACTACTACTATTACTACTACCACCACCATTACCACACTATTCTACCAACAATCACCGCTATACATCCCAACTGTAGCTACGTAACGTCCACGGCCAAGATGGTCATGACTATGCGTATAACGATAAGTTATCGATGCTTTTAGGAAATAGACGCATTCGAATCTCGTTCGATTTTTTGCGCGTCGTTGAATTTATCCGATCGTTGGACGTATCGCGACGTTTATCGACGCAGGTTGGTAATTTTGGAAAATTTGCGAATCAAGCGTCACGTCAATACTCTTTTTATTGTCCACGAATCGAGAATGATTCTAGTCCGATGAAAGTTTACGCGCGTGGTGCGATCAGCTGTTTGAAAGAAGGAACGTCTTTGTTCGCTGTCTACTTCCATGCGAGATACGCGTACACGCAGGCAAATTATTTATATATATATATACATACAACCATGCATGCATACATACCTGCATATCTGCATACATGCGTACTACGTACGTATACTGCGAGTGAAATTGAATAGTCAGTTTCTAAACAAGTCGGTGCAATTAAATTTACTTTAATTGGTCGCGATCGTGTTTGTTCTCGGAAACATCGAGAGTCGCGTTCCCTTTTCTCGTTTGGTCGTTTTGCGCGCTATTTGTACTTTTGTACGAAAAGTTCGGTGGAGACGATGGTAAAAGTGAAATAATTTCTTCTCGTTATCCATCCATTTAGATTTAACGTTGCGAAAGAAAATTTAATTTGTATACGAAGACTCGTAATAAATGCGAAAAATATTTGTACGAAAATGAAAATATGGAAAAGCAGTGAATTTGTTGGTTATACGTTTAAATATGTAGTGGAAATTTGCAAGAAATCGCGCGTCGCTCGGTTCCCGCGTATCGTGGCCTGTGGTGGTACACGACAGGTACCGGTCCCCGCGCGTCGTACACACGCTTGCTTCGGCGAAACGAGCAGATCGTTGTGGACCGGCACGAGCGTGTGCTATCGCGATTGCGCGCGCGATTTAAACGCGTTTTCGTGTTTCTAATCGAAAGGTTAAACGCGGTGCCGAGCGAAAGGTGAAAAGCGAAATTAATCGTAAGAACGTCTGCATTTTCCAGAGGAGCTGGAAGGAAATCCAATCGAGTATTACGGATGGAATCGTCGTAACGCGGCTCATCCTCGAGTTCGTCACAAAGCGCTGCACATCTGCCCAAGGTGTGGCAGACCTTTCAACTGGCGGTACAATCTGCAGAATCATTTGAAGTACGCTTGTGGACAATTGCCGCGATTCAACTGTCCGTATTGCGCTTACAGGACCAAACACACGTCTAACGTTAGAGCTCACGTGCGTCGAAAGCATCCAAACGAAGAAGTGTACGTCGTCGATCTAATGAGTGGTCAACGTTGAATCGCCATCGAATCGCCACCGAATCGCCACAGAATCGCCACAGAATCGCCACAGAATCGCCATGCGTATTCGAGCGAAATTGCGAATGGATGGTGGTGGAACGTGCTCGTTGAATAAAATCTAGTTTTCTCAGTCGAGAACAGCACACACTGGTCCTTTGAAAACTCCTTGCGTGCATGTCCCTTCGCGTATCGTATAAGTACGTTGGTATGTCGATGTATAACAAGAACTAACAAGGATCGACGCGAATGTGTACGCGTTTTCAGTTTTCACCGCTGGATATATCGTTCGCCGAGAGGTGAGACGATCGTGCACGTTTTCTTTTTAAGCGTGCAGTGATTTCGTACCAGAGAGAGAGTATATGTCGTTATACGCGAATGCGTAAAAAGATGGCGAATGTTTCGCACGATCGCGTAGATTCGATTTCGTTAACCGAGAATGAAAGATCGACATTTGTGCTTTTTTTTCAGAGGCAAACCGCTTAATACCGCATCAGAGGCAGAAGAACATTCGCTGGTCGTACTCACCGATGAGAGGAGGCACGTTATCGCGAACGGACGATCAGTACGGGCAAAAATTTCCGTGCGGAAATTGTTACAGCGTATTCAACAGAAAGTACAATCTCCAGTATCATTTGAAGTTCGACTGTGGGCAATCGCCGCGATTTAATTGCCCGTACTGCGCATACAGGACGAAACATCCTTCGAACGTGCGAGCTCACGTACGCAGGATTCACCCTGACAACGAGGTCTACGTCGTAGATCTCACGAAATCCAATGATCGATTGCCATAATTTTCCTAGCGGCTCTTTCCTCTCTCATTTTCCAACCGTATTTGTCGCTTTTTCACCGCGATGCGTCAACGCGTCGTTCCAATTAACGCTTATCCCGAAGATTATCTCGACGGTGCTTTGCAGCCGGCCATGCAACCGGCCATGCAACCGTCCATGCAACCGGCCATGCAACCGGGTTGCGACTTTGTCGTCGCAATTGATTTATACTCGAGATAACATCTACGACATTAACTTTTACCTCTTTCACGACGATGCTTTTGTTCACTCTGATTACGCGCTTCAGAAAAGTCGATATTCGTTTAAGCTTTCTCTCTCTCTCTCTCTCTCTCTCTCTCTCTCTCTCTCTATCTATCTATCTATCTATCTCTGTCTTTCTCCTCTCTTTCCTCTCTTTCCTCTCTTTTCCTTCGCTCCTTCTGTTCTCTTTTTCCTGACATTTGTCAAACTTTCCTTCCTCTCACACTCGTTTCGCTTTATCGACATTAACCTCTGTACATAATGGTTCTTTTTCTCTTTTTTTTTCTTTTTTTCTTTTTTTTTTTTTTTTTTTTTTTTTTTTTTTTTTCTTTACGAGTGTCAGGAGCGTATATACGAATCGTAATCGGGTGAGAAATTACGAAAGAAAAGAAGGAAGAAAGAATGTTCGTATGATACTAGTTGATCGGAGAGCGTAAAATTTGTTCTTAATCAGAGGTGAAAAGTCGACATAGTCGAAAGTCATTTGGTTGACCTTTTCTGTTCGCAGGTGTTCATTATCCGGTATCGTATTGTACGTGTTACCTCGATGGGCATCGTTGCATCCACGATCACGATCGAAAAGAGCCAAGCAAAAATTACTCTTGCCACAAGTGCGGTAATGTTTTCACGCGAAAGAATAACTTGTATAATCACCTGAAGTTTCAGTGCGGCCAGTTGCCGAGATTCAATTGCCCTTATTGCTCGTATCGTACCAGGCATTCGTCCAACGTCAGGTCTCACATACGTAGAATGCATCCCGATCAGATGGTATACGTTTTGGACGTTCGCTGTAACCAACAGAATCGCGAATTACGATAACGTATTAACGATGGACGAGAAGATGACATCTGGGATTCAAGATATCGTTCCAACGAACAACGATTGTCCACCGCCCCCCCCCGCCCTCTCTCTCTCTCTCTCTCTCTCTCTCTCTCTCTCTCTCTCTCTCTCTCTCTCTCTCTCTCTCTCTCTCTCTCTCTCTCTCTCTCTCTCTCTCTCTCTCTCTCTCTCTCTCTCTCTCTCTCTCTCTCTCTCTCTCTCTCTCTCTCTCTCTCTCTCTCTTGTACTTTTATGCGAAGGACAAAGTAAGGCTGCGCCGTACCATGTCGCGCGTAAGAAAATTTTGTATGCCTCGATGTAGCATTTGAAAACGACGAAACGCTTTGTAGCTTATACTCGCGTCGTTTACCGAGCGGTGGCAAAATTTTTGTACGTTGTTCGAAGAATCGTCAAGTACCTTCGAATGATAAGAAAACTGCGTGCGACAATTTCCCGTAGCTTGCGAGATCCATTATATTCTTCTTCGATGATTTCTACGTCGGTCGATGACACGCAACACACGTACAACACGCACACGTACACGCACACGCACGTACACACGTGCGCACGCGAATATACCGGTCGATGGAAGTTGGTCGATCGCTTTTTCATCTCTGCGACCGTTGCGTAATTTTATCGTTCGATTTTCGCCAAGAGTGCGAATCGGCGAGACCGATGCGGACTCGTCGTAGATCGTTCCAACGAAAGAAACGCGCATGCAGACTCGCAATCAGACAGACCCGTTTCGTTACAGATACTACGGCTCCGTTCACCGTGTTCGGGATCAACGTTGGTATCGAAGATGGCCAAAGCCAAATCGGAAATATCGAGAAACTGTGGACCCGATCGTCGAACCAAATCGATTTAGACAATAACTTTAAGACGAAGAAGTTTCCATGTCCGAACTGTGCCTGTGCCTACAGCCAGAAATATTCGCTGAACCGGCATCTCACCTACGAATGTGGCCAAGAACCCCGGTTCAAGTGCCCTCACTGCGATTATCGATGCAAGAAATCGGCCAACATCTACGAACACGTGAGAAGAAGACACAAGGACTGTCGAGTGTACGCGATCGACGTTCTCAAGGTCGATAACACGGAAGACGCGTAACGCGTTTCGTTTCGCCGATATTACCGGACGCGTACTCCCTCTCTCTCTCCCCCAGCCCCACCCCCCCCCTCTCTCTCTCTCTCTCTCTCTCTCTCTTTCTCTAGCCCATTGCTTGTCACCGCGAACCGCATAGCTTAGAGATAAGAGGTTCGTCGTCGTTCGTGCGTTTCCCTTTTACAGGTTTTCTACCACGACGATTACTTTCGCCAACCAATCATCAATTATACACGCATTTCAGATCATATGAATAAAGAGATTCATTTATCCAACAATCGGCTCGTCGAGTGTCGTCGTTTATTTCATTTCCTCACCTTTTCGCGCGTGTCGCATTCGTCTCAACGCATCTTTGCTCTGCACTCTGTCGTGTCTCTCTCTCTCTCTCCTTTTCTCGGCTCTCTCTCTCTCTCTCCCCCTCTCTTTCTCGGCTCTCTCCCTCTCTCTCTGTTCTACTCAGCTCCGCTCCGCCTCGCCACCGTTCCCTCGTTTCGATTTGCTCACTGTTCTCTACTCCGCTTTGCTCTATTCGCTTTGCTCTGCACCGCGTGTATTCTCGTTCCCTTGTTCCTCTATCTTCGCGTGGAAGCTCGTCTTCGACGATAGTTCTTTCTTAGTGTTCAGTGGTGAATCTTCTTTTCCAGGCGTCGTCTCGCGTTTGGTTTGCGCAACATGGAGACAGCGCAAATCGACCGCCCATCGAGCCTCCGCTGCTAATAAAAGGTTCTTCTGCTCTAACGCTTGTGGCAGCTCGTTTACCCATCGCGGCTCTCTAACCAGACATCTGCGTTACGAGTGCCGACAAAATCCACGTTTCAAATGTCCGTCTTGCGACTTTCGTTCTAGATGGACGTCGGACGTTTATAGGCACGTACGTAGAAGACACGAAGGTAGCGTGGTACGTTGCATCGACATCGGTAGAAATTAAAATTACGCAAGATGGAAATAATCGCTACTTGTACTTGTACTCGAAGAGCAAATGTCTCGCAATAAAGGTTTGCCCATCTATTTTTGCCGCGTTGTATCTTTGCGGCTGTATACATCGTCGTTTCGTATCGTGCAAGCGCGATACAAGATCGTCGTGCCCGTATGGTATAGTAGAGTGGTAGCCGTGACGACGAGCGTGTCGGCTGTTGCTGCTGCTACCACTGCTGCTACCGCTGTTGCTGTGTTGCTGCTGCTGTTGGCACGAGCATCGTCGCGGATGGACGTGTTCGGACGAGAGACGGATGCGTGCAAGTCGTCCAGGAGAGTCTTTTCGCGATACCTTTTGGTCCTGTCCACGATTATCGCGATCTTGGTAACGATGTGTGCGTGCGTGATGCGTGTATGCCTGTCTCTCTGTGTGCGCGTGCAAATGAGGATGGTTCGCTGTCCGTTCGTGGCCATGAACCGAAACGGATACGAGAGCATTTCTTTTATCACGGTATTCTATATAACGAGAAAGGAAATTTTTCGCGATTCTTCGTATGTTTTTTCTATTTCGTTTACACGGAAGAATCGAAGGCGCGAGAATGACCGGGGCGGAGGGGGGGGGGGGGGGGGACAATATAATACCGCGATTATTTCTCGTTCTGCTTTCAGATCATCGATATCACGCGATTGCTTGCTACAAGAAACAACGAGTACACTCGAGCGACGCGACCTACAAGAATTATCCCTGTCCGAATTGCCCGAGCGTATTCGCCTGGAAATACACGTTGAAGAGGCATTTGCGTAACGAGTGCGGAAAAGAACCGCGCTTCAAGTGTCCCTACTGCGATTACCGTGGCAAATGGAAGGCCAACATATGCAGGCACATCAAGAGAGTACACAAGGATCGCGGTGTCTACGTTCTAACCGCTTAGGTCTTTGTGCAACGCTCTCTCTTTCTCTCTCTCTCTCTCTCTCTCTCTCTCTCTCTCTCTCTTTCTCTCTCTCCCTGTCTCTTTCTCTGGGATATCTGCGATTCTTCTTACGATTTTCTTCCGACCGTATCGATTATTGCCAATAAACGAAATATACACGTGTATCATGACTGTACAAAGTAGTCGCGTTTTTCTTGCGTACCTCAGATTCGATCGAAGCCGATACTCTGATAAATTGTCGAACGTGCCAGCGAGACCGTGATACGAAGAAGGATCCAACGCCATGAGAAAATTTCGTCTGTTCGTTTGTTTCAGGTGCCGAGCAAGCGTGGTGGGTGTACGGAGATGCCGGGAGAGCGACGAAATGCAGAGCGACGAAAGTGCAAAGTACCGTGTACATTTGTCCGAGTCCGAATTGCGGCAAGTCGTTCAATTGGAAGGGAAATTTGAATAGACATCTGAGATACGAGTGTGGTCTTCAGCCACGTTTCAAGTGTCCGTATTGCCAGTATCGTTGTAAAGTTAAGGGGGACGTGAGCAAGCATATATCAAGAAAACATCACGGTTTGATCGTTTACGTGGTCGACTTGTTCGCTGTTTCTCACTCGAGTGACACGAGTTCCACGCGTTGATCACCGATGCAAGCCCAAAACTTATATTTTCGTTCGAATAAAATATAATATAGTCTGCCTTTTTTCAATCTATCATTGCGCGCCATTTTTTAACGCGTTTGCGTTCCATCGTAGCATATATATTTTTACAGTCCTCGCTCCACTATCTTCTCCTCTTCCGTTATTTCCTCCCTTCGCGGTATATTTCATTTTCCGTGACAACTCTGTGTTCCTTAGGTTACAGGCGTGGACGACGGCAATGACGGGGGGGGTCTTTCTTTTTTCTTTCTTTTTCTTCTTCTTCGTTTAAGCACGATTATTACGTAGCCGGTGGGACGATAGTCGAAAGAACGATTTGATCGCGAACGATTCGTTGTTTTTCAGGGCAGGAGAAAGAAGGGTCGTCCGTGTCGTGGATGGGTCATCGGCGCTCCAATTGGTTCGTGAAACCTAGCCAGTATGCCTGTCCAAATCCCAACTGTCGAAGCGTGTTCGCTTGGAAGAGGAACTTGACCAGTCATTTGCGATATCAGTGCGGTCAGAAACCGAGATTCAAGTGTCCTTATTGCGACTACGTGTGCAAGGTGAAGGCCGACATACGGAAACACATCAGGATCAAGCACAAGAACAACGACGTTTACGTGATCGATATCTTCGAATCGTGGCAAGTGGTTCGATGAAGGGGAAAAAATAAAAAAAAGAAGAACCGTGGAGGCAGGAAGCGAGAGCGGTTGTCGGGGTTCGTTGGTCGCGCGATCGACCAAAGTATACGAGACTCGATCCTCGCGATCGCGAAACGTCGATCGCGAAACGTCGATCGCGAAACGTCAACTAACCGAAAGAGGATCGCGCGAGGTTTCCCTCCTTGCCGATGCTTCGCATGCAATCTCGCGCCTTTTTCTCTCCTAGTCCTTCGTATCTGGCTTTAGGTTTGTGTCGCATCTACGTTCATCGGTTACGCGTAACTGCGTAACTGCGTACATAATTATCCACTAACAACGGCGATAAGATCATTGTTTTGCCACGCGTTTCTTCGTCTCGCGTTTTCCCTCAACCACACACGCGACACACGCACACACACACACATGCGCGCACGCACACAGAGGCATACACACACGCACGCAACATCCTTTCTCTATCGTTTTCGTATTTTCGTATCGATGATTCGACGATCGATATATCGCAACGGGAATAATTAGAACCAATGGAGATTCGTCCATCTTAACGCTCGGCTTTTTCTCCTTCTAGGTTCTGGCGCACGCGTCGTCTACGAGACGAAAATCGAAAGCTCGGATCCGTTTACCAAGATAAAGAGATTTCCATGTCCGAATTGCACGAGTGCGTTCGGCCAGAAACCGAGTTTGACCAGACATTTGAGATACGAGTGCAGACAAGAGCCACGATTTCAATGTCCCTACTGTCATCAAAGAAGTAAAAAGACGTCGGACATTTACGCGCACATCAGAAGAAAGCACGCAAATTCGAAAGTTTTCGTCATCGATATCCACGGATCGATCGCGCGCAACTCGAACGATTCCTTTAAAATGGACCGGTTCTGAATCCACGCATCTTTCTTTCTTTCTTTCTTTCTTTTTCTCTCTCTTTCTTTCTTCCTTTCCTTCTTTCTTTCTTTCTTCCTTTCTTTCTCCATCTTTTTATTACTATCTCCACGCGTTCACCGAAATGCCTCTCGGAACTCCTCCACGCGATACGAATCTCGTGATTTTTCTCCAACGCCATTCCGTTATTCCGTTCCGCCGTTGCAACTGTGCGTTGCCGTTGCTGCCGATGTTGCTGCTGCCGTTGTTGCTGCTGCTGCTACTACTGCTCCTGCTGTTGCTGCTGCGCGTATCTTTTATGTATGCGCGAGCGGCCGCGCGTGTCTACGTACACGCCCGATTTCATCGACGATTCCATAACAATAAAGTTTTCTTTCTTTCAAACTCGCTCTCTGCGTATATACCTTTATTTTATCCACGCGTTCTCGCATTCCGTCTGCGTCGCCATTTTTGTCCATTTTCGCGACGAATAGCGAGAACGCTTTAGCCGAGTGAAAATCACGTTAGAACGTGTAGCAATGTGTGTTTCGAGTAGGACTTTATCTTTGACAGGCGACATTGATTCGTTTCGAACGTATTCCATGTCGAATTACTCCGTCTCTCGATTCGTCGTCGTCGTCGTCGTCGTCGTTGTCGTCGTCGTCGTCGTCGTCGTCGTCGTCGAATAATATTTGTCGTAGTTGTTGCACGCACGAATTCTTTCTTCGACGATCTATGCGATTTGCTAGCTCGTACACTGTGCGCGAGTATCTTGCTACATTTTCTGTTTCAGTTAGACAAAGTTACGGCGTCACGCGGAACAAGCCGAAAAAATTCTGCTGTCCAAATTGTCCGAGCGGATTCACTAGACAAACGAACCTTCGGAAGCACGTGCGATACGGATGTGGCCAAGGACCCAGGTTCAAGTGTCCCTATTGCGATATGCACTCGAAAGAGATCTCGAACGTGTACAGGCACATTAGGACGAAACATCGAGGACTGCGCGTTTTTCTCATCGACATCGCCACCAATAGACAATTTTACGCGCGAAAGAATTAATCGAGAAGCGTGTCCAACGACTTTTTCAACGGCACAGCGTCGTCGCCGTTGCCGGCGTTTGTCCGTTCAACGATACGCGTCGCGAACGTTTTCGCCTGTATGCCTAAATTACGAACGAATGTGTGTAATAAAGGTTTTTCCATTCTCGGAAATCTCGACTATGCCGTTCGATGCAAAGAAATCTTGCTTTTCGTTTTCCGCCATTGTTTTTCTTCTATCGTTTCTTTTCCCGTTTCCTTCACTTTTCCCTCCTTTTCTCTTGCATCCAACACCTCGCAGCTCCGTTCTTATTTTTTTTCCTTTTTTCTCTCCTCTTTTTTTTTTTTTTTTTTTTTTTTTTTTTTTTTT
>NW_016909723.1:354343-356363 GCF_001483705.2 Eufriesea mexicana
TTTTTTTTTTTTTTTTTTTTTTTTCTCTTCCTTCTTGCCGCAACTTTCTTCGCGATCGACGAGCGCGCGCGTCGCGATGGCCAGACGGGAGCGCGTTTCATCACGATACCCTCTGCTTGTGCTTTCAGGTTCCATGTATTTTCCGGCACCGTCGAGTTTCCATTATCGCGTGGATCAACAACACCAGCAACAACCGGAACCGCGACACTGTTATCGTCGTCTATGGGCAAAGGAGGGAAACGGAGATAACGATAGGTTAGTCTAGTCCGTTCATCGTTCTCGCTCGCGACTCCGCGAGAACGTCGTTCGCCGCGTTTATCGATCAGTAGCATGTTTCACGCTCGAGTGCGTCATTTTTACGTAACCATGATGCATCAGGTATACGTGCCCCAAGTGCGAGAGGAGTTACCGACACTTGCATCACATGTTGCGCCATTACAAGTTCGAGTGTGGCAGCCCACCGAGATTTCAATGTCCCTACTGCGGAATGAGAAGCAAACAGTCCAACAACGTTTACAAACATATACGGATCAAACATCCAGGATCGAAGTTGGAAATTGTCGTGCTTCATTACGCCCAGCAGTGAACTTTCGCCGATCTCTCATACTCTCTCCCCTCCCCCCTCTCTTCCTCTCTCACTCGCTAACTCGCTAACTCGCTCGCTCGCTTTCCTCTCATTTTTAATCTCCTTTAGTTTCCATATATTTCCTATTTTCCTTTTTCTTTCTTCCCGCCTTCTCTCCATCCGTTATTTATTCTCTTTCACTCTTATCTCTGTGTTCTTCTTTGTTTTTTAATCGATATGAAAGATTCGACAATAAATCGTGATTGATGGAAAAATAACGAGTCGTTTGCATTGTTGTCCACTGTACGCACCTCCCAGTCCCGCGATCGAGAAAGATGACTTTTTCGATCGATCGTTCGTTCCGAGATATTAACGGATGAAATTATTTTACAGGTGGAAAATCGGCGATGGCCGAAAGCGTGTGCGACGTCGGAGCGACGTCGGTGCGACGTGATGGAAGGGAACGGGAACGACAAACGAGAGAATGGCTCGTAGTTGTCGGATCGTCGTTCGCGTCGCGAGTCTTGCTAATTCATCGATTAATTCTCTTCTCGTACATACAGCTTGAAGATGCCTGCAATCGCTTTACTTGTTTGTCTCTTTTTCTCTCCCTTCCCATCTCTCTTTGTTCCTCTCCCCCCCCCCCCTCTGTATCTCTCTCCCTCTCTCTCTCTCTCTCTCTTTCTAACTCGACGAGAAAACTGAACGTTGCGCACATGCGCGTACGCTCGCGCGTGCGCGCGTGTATGTGTGTGAGCCTGCAAGCACAATTTTCGAATTTTCATATTCATCTTTACTACAATCCCGAGGAAAGGAAACACCTTCTTCTTCGTTACCGTCCATCTTCTCCGCGTACACGGGCTCGCTCTCTCTCTCTCTCTCTCTCTCTCTCACACACACACATTCTTTTTCTCTGTCTCTCTACCCCCTGCCTGTTCCTCTCTGGATCTCGCGGTCTCGTTTCAGGGGAACGATGCGTAAGTTTTCGCACGAAGGATCGGCACGCGAGAATATCGCGGAGAGAAAGCGTGGAAAAGAAAGAGACAAGGTTATCGACGCGTCGTGATGGAGCTTCTCGGCTAACCGATCTCTTCCGTTTTTGTTTTCAGCCTTTCTACAAATGTTGCCGCTACCTTGGATCGAGGACAAGTACCTGGAACGAAGCTCGAGAAAGAATAAAACCCGATTTCCTTGTCCACGTTGTCGAAAGAGTTACACGACGAAGAGCGCGGTGACGGCCCACTTCAAGTACGATTGCGGCAAACCGCCGCGCTTCGAGTGTCCTTATTGCGGCAAGTTGAGCAAGAAAAAGTTCAACATCCAGGATCACATACGGCACAAACACCCGTCCAAGCCGGTCATCTGCAACACGTTGTTTTAGGACCACTGTCGCGAATCCTCGTCCCGACGTACGTGTTCGTTTCTCGGAACATCTTCTTTTTACCCAATCCCCCC
>NW_016909723.1:359434-362311 GCF_001483705.2 Eufriesea mexicana
CCCCCCCCCCCCCCCCCCCCTCCCCTCCTTTTCTGGGATCACGGGTTCGTGGCAAATGGGATAACGACGGCGTTAGGAGTTTCTCGCGTAGTAAAAGTTGGAATAATGGGAAGCGGCGCAACAGAGTTGGCGTTGCTCGATGTGCTCTCTCTGTATCTTTGATATGTATCCTTTGGTTTTGCATGATCCCTTGCGTTACTCCCGTTTACCTCGAAATTCATAGGCGATGTTGGAGAAAATGTTGATCGCGGGGGAACGGCTGGTTCACGATCTTGACCGTGATACGATGTTTTGTAGGTGACCGACACGACGACGATCGTCGCGTCGCGCATTCGAGGAAGTTCGCGAGGAAACGGGACACGCTGTACAACGTGTTCACCGGAAAATTTCACTGTCCCAACTGTAACAACGGCTATGGCAGGCGAGACACTATGTTGGGCCACTTTAGGTACGAGTGCGGCAAGGCGCCGAGGTACAAGTGTCCTTATTGCACTCTATGCAGCAAGAAGACATCCAACGTTTATCAACATATCAGGTGTATACATCCCAAGGAACCCGTCACCCTCGTTAAGCTCTATTGAGTTCTCCTCAGTCCTCCCTCTCGTTCGTCGAGTTGTTTGCTCGTCGAGCAACGCGTGGTGGCATCGACCAAAGTATCGAAGCTGGTTACCGCTTTGCTCAACGTATCGCGACCACGCGGAAGCGCGAAAACGCGCAAACACCCGCGCACACCTCCTTCTCTCTCTCTCTCTCTCTCTCTCTCTCTCTCTCTCTCTCTCTTTTCGGCTGTTCGGAACGTTTTTCGGAATTAAACAACGCGAACGAAATCGCGTTTGGATCGTGAGATGTAGACGACCGATGTTTTCCGATTGTCGTTGGAACGAATAAAGGTACTAAAGAAGAAGAACAAGTTGGTTTCTCCTGGTTCATCTCGTATAAATTTTCCATTCGTATTTTCAGCAACGGCGAAGCAGCGTATGGAAGTCGACTCGTATTCGATTCGTTCCGTTTCGTTATGTTGCGTTTCGTTTCGTTTCGTTTCCTTTCGTTTCCTTTCGTTTCCTTTGGTTTGCTTTTTCTTTCGTCTCGTTTCGTCGTCTCGTTTCGTCTGGTTGCAAAAGGTAATTGCAAGTTGTGCGTATGTTCGTTCGATTAACGAACCTACCCGTCTGTTTCGTTTCAGATGTCGCAGAGTGGCTGATCGGACAAGAGGTGTTCGCGTGTCAGGTTTGCGACAATGGATTCCAATCGTAAATGATCTCGGAGGAGAAGGCATCGTCGCGCGACGAACGCGCGTTTGCCGTGCTTGTTATGGATTACGAAATTCATCGTCTCGGAAGTCACGACGAATCTCGTCTACCCGATGATTTTCCAATTCTACGTTACGTTACTCGAACTGATCGTTGTTCGGTTCCAGAGTTCCTACGAGTCGTTGTCGTCGTCATCGTCGTCATCGTCGTCATCGTCGTCACCGCTGCCACACCGTCATCGTTGCATCGTTCGTTGTAACCGAGTCTCTGGACGAGGACCGACGATAAGACTCTTCTCGCATATGCACGAGGAAGATTAAGGGATAACGAGCGGCGCAAACGGCTCTCGAGCCGAGCTTTTCGACCCGAGCTAATCGATTTTTGGCTATCGCGCGTCTCTCCAAAGCATACGGAGTCCTCTATGTATTCCTGTATAATAAACGAAAAAATCCAGGACGCAGAACGCGTACGTGAAAAAACTTACCTTCTCCTCTATTCGGACGGAATACGTTCGCGCGAACGAACGCGACGTGTTTTAAGCCCGGTTCATCCGATAATAACAGAGACGATACACCCGTATCCCGCTAAACGTCTCGAATTCTCGATGCTGCGCAGCTGAGATTAGCTTTAGTTCTCGTCACCCGTTCTCCCATCCATTGGTCGAACGTGTCACAGAGGAGATATCACTTGCTTCCATTTCTCTCTAACGGTCCATCCTCGTCTCTTTTTCTGCTTACAGACTTCAGGCCAATTGTCTTGGGAAAGTTCCACGGTGTCGTTCGAAATTCTCGGCACATGCTCAGGCTACAGACGTCTCTTAATCGGCACGGGTTTCCATGTCCAAGGTGCGCCCGTACGTTTCACACTTCCGGCGGCATGAGTCGTCACTACAGACTCGAGTGCGTCGATCTGCCGCGTTTCAAGTGTCCGCACTGCGATATGCGTAGCAAGTATACTCAGGCCGTGTACAGGCATATTAGGGCCAAGCATCGCAACATGGAGTTGAGGTTCGTCAAGCTTTATTGAATCCTCGTCGCTACCACGACGATGACTACGACTCCACGCGACGAGGACCACGTCCCGTCACAGTCGATCATCGCGCGTATACGTACGTTAGAAACGAAGCGTCTGTTACCGGCAACGCGATCAAGCGTATCCGTCGGTCTAACGCATAGGAAATTCTCTACAGACTTTGAAACCTCGTCGCGTTTCCATTCCACCGAGCCACGCGTACACCAGCGGAGACCGAAGAACGGAGAAGAACGAAAGAAGAGAATCGTCGTACCGCGTCTTTGTTAATTAATTATTACCATTATGCCGCACTCTCGTCGTCGCGTTGTTCTCGTCGTTGCCATTGTCATTGTATAACAGCGGTATTCTCTTTTGTGTATCGTCGTTGTATCGCCCGACGAAAAGAAAAAGAAGAAAAACAGAGCAAAAAAAAAAAAAAAAAAAAAAAAAAAAAAAAAAAAAAAAAGGGCATTGTACACCTGCGAGCGAGATCGTAATTTATCTTGCGCCTGTAGTCTCATTGTATACTCGATTGCACGTATGATCGATTGACGGAAACGCGAAGATCGTCCGTTTTATTTTTCTTTTTTTCTTTCTTTTTCCTCCTCCTGCCCCC
>NW_016909723.1:362325-367257 GCF_001483705.2 Eufriesea mexicana
CGGTACGACCAAAACGAAAAAGAAGAAGAAAAAAAAAGGGAATGAAGAAAAGAGGTGAAAAGAAGATACGTTCGATGTACGTCGTTTTCTCGAGTATATTTATTACCGTCTCTATTTTCAAACAAATTTCTCGATCACTCGTCCCGTTTACGTTTTCGCTATTTTCATTGTCCTTGCCCTAATACACAACGGAAACAGGAGAGCGAGCAAATATTACGCGATTTCGTTCCGACGTCTCCCTTCGTTTGGGTACCTTTGCACGTCGCAACGGAATACGGGGTAAGCGTGGAAGAAGAGAGAGAGAGAGAGAGAGAGAATGAGAGAAAGCGGGAGAGAATCATTGACGCGTGGCGAGACATACGCGTAGGTTGATATGAAATCCGTGCTTGCAGGTAGGCAGCCGGCAAATCATCACGGTTGGTTCCACTGTCCTCGTTGCACGCACAGTTTCCTGTCGAAAGACTGTATGATGCGTCACTACCGGTCTCATTGCAACCTCCACGAGACCCGTTTTCGTTGCACGTACTGCGATTACGGGTCAAAGTATAGTTCGAACGTCTACAAGCACGTGCGAAGGGTCCACAAACAGTTGCCTCTGTTTAAGCCGCATCGGCTGCTTTTGCGTTAACCAACGATGAGAAGAGGTTCCTCTGGGCCTATTCTGGAAACAAGGACGCGAATGGAAAGCAAGGGAAGCGAGAGTCGGAGGAAACGGAACGATGGACAACGACGCGACTTTTCACCGAGGAATTCTATCCTTCTTCGTCGCGACAAACTTTGTAATCGAACCACGCTCTTTCTCTTTCTTTCTTTTTTCTTTTTTTTTCTTTTTTTCTTTTCATTTTCTTTTTCTCTTTTTCATCGTCATCCAATAAAACTCGTTTATTCCGTTCGATCATCGGAACCGTGTGTTGATTATTTGTCGCAATTTGACAATAGCGTCCATATGGGGGCGGGGGGTGGGGTTCGACATGTACCCCGCGAGGTGCGTGTATTCCTCGACAAACGAAGAAACATCGAGAAAAACGACGGGGAGAGAGAGAGATAGAGAGAGAGAGAGAGAGAGAGAGAGAGAGAGAGAGAGAGAAAGTGAGAGTGAGAGAGAAAAAGAGAGTATTATACGGCATCTAAGGTGTCGAGATCGTGTTCTCCGAAACTCGTCCATCGAATCGTAGACAAGCATACTGACTCGGTCTGTGATTTGCTTGTCTTTTGCAGGGTACGTAAGGGATACATCGTGGTTCGAACAGAAGGAGCAAGTTCAGAGATACTTTTGTCCGCGGTGCTGCAGTTCGTTCAGTAAGAAGGCGAACATGCTGACGCATTTTAGATACGAGTGTGGCAAGGAACCGCGGTTTCAGTGTCCTTACTGCGGTAAAAGGGATAGAAAATCTTCGAATACCTACAGGCATATCAGGACGTATCACAAGGGTAACAGGATTCAAGCGTACAAGCTCTATTGAATCGAGGATGATTCCAGGACGAACGGAAGGCAGGAAGGAACAAAGGAAAGAAGGAAGGAAGGAAGGGAGGAAGGAAGGAAGGAAGGAATTAAGGAAGGAAGGAAGGAAGGAAGGAAGAAAGGAAGGAAGTCGACGAGGTTCGGTATATAACGGGTGTCTTTGTACGCGAATGCTTCGATACTGTCGCTTATTCGAAGCGAAAAGAAAAAAGAGAAAAGAGAAAGGAGAAAAAAAAAATAACGCTAGCAGTTGCGTGTACGAGATTACGAAATAGATGTCTTCCTTGTCCCGTGAGGATCACTGTTCTCTCGTTCTATCCCATCCGTCTTTCGCTTATCTCTCCTTTTGTTCGATGACAATGACGACGACGACGACAACGACGACGATGACGACGACGATAACGATGACGACGATGGTGATGATGATGATGCCGCTGCTGCTACGACCCGTTTCAACGGCCATATACACGCAGCTTTCGAGATCTAACAGCGTCGAATAAAAAGCAGGGGTTACGATATCCTTAGGTTCGTTTCTCTCGACTTTTCCTATCGATTGTTCGTTTCTCTGTTGCACCTCTTTCCTCTCGACCCCTTTCGTTCGGTACCAGCTTGGCGATTTTTCCTCCGGCTGTTTGCTAATCGTTTGCTCTGTTTTCTTGTTCGTAGGACGGCTCCTGCTATCTTACGATGCCACCGTTCTGGCCACTTCCAGGGCGAACGCGGAATACAGAGAGAGAGGGAATACCGCGATCAAGCACGAAGACGGCCCGTTCTATCACGCCGGCAAGATGTCCTATCATTGTCCTATATGTAACGCGGGCTACACGTACAAGAAAACCTTGAAGACTCACATGAAGTACGACTGCGGAAAGGAGCCAAGGTTCAAGTGTCCTTATTGCAATAAGAGAGACAAGTGTTCGTCGAACATTTACAAGCACATCAGGATGCGACACAACGGAATGCCAGTGATGGTGCATCGCAATTAAAGTGGACGATTTCGTCGGAATTTTCGCCTCGTTCGAAAACGCGTGTAACCTTTTCGCGGAACCTTGCAAAAGTCGCGATCTAGCTATTCCGTTAATTCCGCGAATCGTAAATTCCTGCCACGGTTGCGGTGCGAAGATTTGCGGAAGAGAAAGCGGAAGAGCAAGAGGAAGGAGAAGAAGAGAGAGAGAGAGAGAGAGAAAGGGAGAGTGTGTGCGTGGGGTGGGAGAGAGAGAGAGAGAGAGAGAGGGGGAGAGGGAATTACGTAGGATGTATAGATTGGTATACGATGTATCGTTTACCTCAATAAAGTCGCCGGACGGTTTAATCCGGGATATCGGGGCACGTGTACGCATCTGCGATAGCGTCGTTCGTGTTCCGATCGTTGTCCCTTTTCCCATTTCTCGCGTAATCGATAGCGGGTTGGATCGCGGGTTGGAGAAGCTCGCGTGCGCGTACGAGACGAGAGAGACGGAGCACGAGGCAAAGCCGTCCATGCACGAGGTACATAGAGCAAAACGCGCGCACGCGCGCGCCCCGACAGCGACGATAGAGACAAAGCAGGGAGAAAGGAATTCGATTTTGTTCGCAACCGATCGATCTTTCCTTTTTCTGTTCGTTTGAACCATCCCTTACTGTCTTTCTTCTAATCGTGGTAGCGATTAGTCGCGCTTGTCTGAAATACACGCGTCTAGATCTGTTCGCAGAGGACCTGTCGCCGAGACGACATTGCGTATAGTTTCGGTATACGGTAGCGAGTCGATCGGCGCAGGACTAATTGTCCTGATTCTTTTCAGATATACGGATATTGGAGTGGCCAAACGTGAGGACGCAGGCCGCTGTCTCGAGTTACATCTGTTCAAAGTGCAACGCAGGATTCCGAAGGATGTGGGACCTGATTAGACACAAGTGTGGCCAGATACCTAGATACGCGTGTCCTTATTGCCATAAGAAGGACAACTCATCCTCGAACGTTTACAGGCACATCAGACGATGGCATCCTAAATTGCCAGTCGGTGTGAACAAAATGTTTTGAACGGTGTCGAGATCTGCCCGGGTGAAGTATCGTAGTTTAAACAGTATTCGAAACTCGATCGCGAAACGAACTCGACGGACCGTTACTAGTCCCTCAACACCCCAACCTCTCTGCCCCCCCCCGTCATCGAAATCTCCCAATTTTTCCCGATTATCGCTATATTCGCCCTTTACTCTAGACCGGCGATACGCGTATGCCGAGTCGTGCGCCAACGAACGGCTTTTACGGCCTCTTATGTACGAAAAAGGAAAAGGAAAGGAAAGTTATGGATTTCGTTGGTCCTCTCTTTATTACGCGAATGCATGCGTGCGCGCGCGCGTGCGTGCGTGCGTGCGTGCGTGCGCGCGTGTGCAAGCGTCGATGTATGTTCTGCGCTTTAGCGACGACAAGCGTTGTTGTAGGAAGAACGAAATGGAGAAGTATCGAACGATTATGCGCGCGTGTGCAAGCGTCGATGTATGTCTCTGCGCTTTAGCGACGACAAGCGTTGTTGTAGGAAGAACGAAATGGAGAAGTATCGAACGATTATTATAGAGGTTCGAATGGCGAATCTACGACGTTTCGCTTGACGTCGCGTCTTCGTTTTCAGATTTCGACGCATTTCCATTTTTTCACCGTTTTTCTAGTTTCGCGCGTATACGCGTACGCGTGTACGTATTAGGTATATCGACGTGGAGATCGAGGATCTCCGAACGTGCAGATGACACGAAAGCTCGAGCTTCGCTACATATCGTGTTTGTGTTTTAATTTTCAGAGTGGAACGACTCGAAGACGAACGCGACAATGTGTTCGCAGTGCGGCAAGACGTTCCCCGCTAAATGGGACATGATCTTCCACGCGAAGCACGCGTGTGATCGGAAGCGCAAGATTCGTAGCGCGAAAAGCGTCGGAGCTTTTCTCTACGACCACGATTTGGACTGCAATCGATGCGGCAAGACGTTTAAAAGGCGGAAAGATCTGAATTACCATGTTCGTCACTTGTGCGGAATACGAGGGATACAGTGCCCTTATTGCAACAAGTGTTACACGTACACGTCTAACGTCAAATATCACATAACTCGTTATCACAAGGGGAAAGAAGTTTATTACAATAAACTCTATTAAGCGATTCGTTGCCACCGTGCATCCCGTTTCTTGATCGGTAGACATTTTTTCCCATCTTGCTCGTCATCCAATCACCATCGCCACGCGAATTTCTACCCGATTTCGTTGATCGCGTCGCGTTCTCGCGTCGTCGTCGTCGTTTCCCGACTTTTCTTTCAACGAAAATTCTTTGGCCCTTTCCTCGAGGATAGGACAAGTAACGCGACGAATCGCGTAACACGAGGTTTTTCCTAAAATCGTCCATGTCGTTCTCTCTCTGGTCAATCTCTCGATCGTCGAGTCGCGAGCGTTCGTTTTGGAAGCTCGACGGTATCGTTGAAAACGTAAAAAAAAAAAAAAAAAAAAA